>NC_059401.1:10026311-10332697 GCF_905220565.1 Melitaea cinxia
CAGTCGGAAGGTGTCTAAAAAGGCTCGTTTGGCTGTGCATGAGGGGGTGTTGCTTCCGACACTCATGTACGGAAGTGAAAGTTGGGTATGGCAGAAGAGACATGAAAGCAGAATAAATGCAGTTGAGATGAGAGCGTTAAGAAGTATGATAGGAGTTAAACTGAGTGACAGGATGAGAAATAGTGAGATAAAGAAACGGTGTGGTCTGAAAGAAGATGTAGTGACAAAAATTGAGAAAGGTATGCTGAGATGGTTTGGTCATGTCGAGAGAATGAATGAAGAACGACTGACGAAAAAAGTGTATAAGGCGAGTGTGAGTGGAAGTGTTGGAAGGGGTAGACCTAGGTGGACATTTCAAGACCAAATCGGGGACGTCTTGAAAAAAGGCCAGGTCAAGAGTACCCTAAACCGACGAGCATGTATGAAGGGAATAATGAAAGTGGATGAAGCGAAACAAGTATGTAAGGATCGTAGCAAGTGGAAAGAAGTGGTCTCTGCCTACCCCTACGGGAAAGAGGCGTGATTATATGTATTATATGTATATACGGTCAAATTGAGTAACCTCCTTCTTTTTTTGAAGTCGGTTAAAACAGACAAATATATTTTCCAAACATAATAGGGGGAAAATAATGAGGTTAATTATAAATCAACGAAATATCAATGTGTCAACGTCATCTCGTACTTAACGATAACGAGTTTTAGCCACCTCAGCTCTAATAACCGAAATGACAATTACGAGTGACGAGACAGCCAGACTCATAATTCTTCATTATCTCCAGCCAAGTTGCTTGAAACTTTGATAAGTCGATACTGAACAAGCTTACGGATCATCCTACTACGATCAGCCGTCGTAAATTCTCCTGTTATCAATAAGTTTTGAAATTAAGACTCTTTTAAAGTAATTTATAAAGAAAAATCGTTAATGATTTATTTGTAAAAAGATAAAACAAGATACTTTTAACTTTACCGAAATAATTACTCTTCTTAAAAGTTATAATAATACCTTCACAGTGTTATAATATTACAATTATTTGTTAAACTTTTTGAAAGTGAAATTTTACGCTGGCTACAACGAAATAGCAAAGACTAAGTTTTAATAATGTTAAATTTTATGTACAATAACACGAAAAGTGTATAAAGTAGAACGTTTAAGACTAACAATAAGTTAAGTGTAATTTTACCATATGTGGAATAAAGAAAATTGTAAGAAGCTTTTTGTTACTATCTACATTTTTACAGATTGCTCTTCATTTCTCTGAAATGTTATTGCAAACTCCTCCGGACGTCCTTCGTTCTTTTTAAAGTTACCGACTTAAAAAAAGGAGGTAGTCCATTTTATATATATTTCAAATGCGTCAACTCATAACTTTTTACTAGGTGTACCGATTTTGATGATTCTTTTTTAGTTTTAATATAAATAAACTGTACCTAACATCGCTAAAGTGTCTAACCTGCTGTGTATCTCGTGTAAGATCGTCATAGATACACATCTATGACGATCTTACACGAGGCTAAGTTCGCATCCTATGTCACTAACTTTCCCAAGTTTAACTCTCCGCCTTAGCAAAGTAAAGTCGATTAAAAATATATAAAAAAGTAGCCTACTAGGGATATATTAGAATCTTTTTCTGATTGCAATACTATGTTGTTAACGATACCGCTCTGGTGTAATTCCCGCTCGGAATGGATATTTGTGTTTATACAAATATTTATTTGCGGTCTGGTTTTTAGTCCTTGTGGGTCTCCCCACCGTGCCTCGGAGAGCACGTTAAGCCGTCGGTCCTGGTTATTATCATGTACACCAGATAGCGATCGTTACTCATAGTACGAAATATATCCGCCAACCCGCATTGGAGCAGCTTGGTGGATTAAGCTCTGATTCTTCTCCTACATGAAAAAGAGGCCTTTGTCCAGCAGTGGGATATTACAGGCTGAAGCGCGACTATATTTTCAAAAATGATAAAATATCGTAAAAATAATTTAACATAGAAAAATCCAAATTACTTAATTTACAGCAGTTGAATTATTTCAAACGTTCATATTTGTACAACATTTCATTAAAAGCCCACACGGATTGCAATAAATCCGACACAAAGCTGTTTGAAGCACGCATCAGCAATCACTGCGCGTATCCATCATTATCATATTGAGCGCGATTGAAATACGGAACTAGGGATCGCCGGGAGGCGCAACGATATTGCTGTTTGCCTTCAGCAAATATTTGGCCGGTGGCCCGCCCCGCTACTTACTGGAGTTAAATCAATATTTAAATAATTTCAAACTTTGATTAATTTGCAAAGATATTGTTTGCAGTGATGTCGTCGGAGTCGGATTATTAACGTATTAAATGATAAAAATTCCTAAAACCCCAGTTACGGTATATCTATACGTACCTATTGAATACTATTGGAACTAGTACATTTGATATACATACTTAATAGGAATATAAACTTAGTTACATATTATTAATTTAATGGGTTTTGTTATTATGAATTGTTATTTTTATTGCATGAATAGTGTTTATTTATTTATTTACTAAGAACTACCAACAGAATCACAGTTTAAAAAAATTACAATGAGTTATATGCCTAGATTATTAAATATACATATAATTCCTATTCCGCTGTTTGGCTACGGCAGTAAAGAATATAGCCAACCCCTCTCTTCCCATGGGTGTCGTAAGAGGCGACTAAGGGATAACACAGTTCCACTACCACCTTGGAACTTAAAAAGCCGACCGATGGCGGGATAACCATCCAACTGCTACCTTTGAAATACACAGGCCGAAGACGGGCAGCAGTGTCTTCGGTGCGACGAAGCCAGCCCCGCGGTCACCAACCCGCCTGCCTAGCGCGGTGACTATGGGCAACACACAGTTCGCGCTTTTTTGGTGCGAGCTTGTGGAGGCCTACGTCCAGCAGTGGACTGCGATAGGCTGAAGTGATGATGATGATAATTTCTTTTAAAGTTAGTTGCAGCATGCACTTAAGACAATTAAGTCATCTGCCAATTTAAAAAATTTTTAACATTTAGGGTTTAAATAAAAAAAAAAAAAACAAAAAAAACTAAATAACTATTACTATTATAAAGTAACTGCCCGGACAGACTTCGTTATGTTAAAAATTATATATTTTTTTGTATCAAAACCTTCCGAGGGCCTTAAAGAACATACAAAAAATAAATTAGCCGAATTGGTCGAGCCATTCTCGAGTTACGCGCTTAGTAACATTCATTTTTGTTTATATAGATTAATATTAGTGCTACATAGCTTTTGAATTGAGGAGTCAAATGACTTTAACAGTTTTCTCGTAAATATAGCTAGGTTATCTGCAAACATGTCTGACTCGTTTGTAGCTGAAAATTCTCCGTAGAGCCTACTCAGTCTAGTACTGAGGGAATAATAACCGAGGTTTGTTGTCTGGGTTTTTTATAGGCAAATAGTGAAATGGGATATCTTGGCATGCGAGAGGGAACGTTAATTGAAATTTTGCTCAGGAATTCTGAACTGTCCACAGTTCCATTCACTAGTTTATGTAAGAAAACCATATCATTCCACCGGGTGCATGGTTGTTGTTTTTATCAGTTTATCTTTCACTTAGGATGCTAATATGTTACTAGATTATTTATCAATAGGAGGTAAAACAAGTCTTATCCTATTGTATAAATGTTTATGACACGAAAGTATATCACTATCACTGCCAACTGCGATAATAACTTAGTAGCAATTAAAAATATATTATTAATTGTTTAAAAAACTTTTCTATCGTAATGGCGTAATGCTTGATTATTAAAATAACAAACAATTGCTTGTTGTCCTTTTAGGTCAACGATTTTTTTTTTTTTTTGTTTAAATGTGGAAAATTGCCCTAACGAACAGTAAAAGAATCGCACTCTAAACTGTCGCTATTAACCGTTCTTAGGGTGTGAATATTTTATGTGACCCGGTGTCGGTGGCGTCCCTGGGGAAGGGTACATACTAAACTCCACTAGCACTTAATTATAGGGATGGAGATTCAACAGGACTGCTTTTCAATTAACATTTTACAGTGATTCTTAGAAAAGTCTCCATTGTATTTAAATTGAATGTAAGAATAGAGATAATGAGATAAACTGATAACTTAGTCTGAATAACAAATAGGAGTATGTTTTAATAACAGACGGTAGAAATTCTAACCAGCTTATTTTAAACATCCGTAGCGGCGGAAACAAAGTAACTCGAAGAAAAGAATTCTTTTAAGAATTTAAATAAATTTTACTACAGGGAGAGAGTAGCGTCCCGTTACAAAGAGGAAAACGGAGCTTATAAAAACTCCGGAATAAAAACGTGCCACTTTTAAAGCAGTGTCAAATGGACATAAAACCCTCGTTTTGAATTCGGTTCCGCGAAATAAATATCGCGATAAAGAGGGCAGAAGGAATTTCGACCGTAATCATAATATTTAGTTTTATTTCTTATATGTCTTAATTATTTTATATCATCCACCTATATTTTTTATATAAAATCGTTATGTCATTCATCAAGAAATCTCAAAAATCCCTGGACGCATAAAGATTAAATTTTGGCAAGGGGGTAGATTTTGGCAAGAAGATAGTTTTAGTTAATAAGCGTCCGCTAAGAATGGATTATTCAATAGGGTCGAATTAAAGGGGTCTTAGAGCTCTTACTAGTTTGTATGAAAATCCTTAATTTTTAGTGCTACAGGTAGTTTATTGTTAGTAGACAGATGTTCGCTTAAAATGATTTTTAGAACAGAGCCCAATTAAGGAGGATTAAGGGCTCTCACAAGTTTCCATAAAAGTCGTTTAGTTTTTAACCGACTTCCAAAAAGGGTGGAGGTTCTCAATTCGATTGTATTTTTTGAAGTGAAATTTCTTTAGGCGCATGAGGGTAATATTTTTACGGATGAAACGTCACGAAGATGTGCAACGTTTTGATGTGCATCGTTTTTTAATTATAATAGCACCTACTTCATCCGGTACAGGCGTCACCCGCCTCGTGTCCCGCTTCACCTTAGTTTTCAATCAGTTTTCAATTATTTTTTATTTATTTACATTATCATCATTAGACGTATACAGTGTGTAAACAGTGAGTTAAATTTATAAATAAACATTTTGTGACAAATTTGTAGGTCGTCCTATACTAAGCAGTTGTTCAGAGTAATATTATATTTGTTATCTTCTTGTTAATTTATAATTTTTTATGCGAATTCGTTTCAAGCTTCATCATTATAGCCTATACAGTCCACTGCTGGACATAGGCCTCCACAAGTTGACGCCAAAAATAACGTGAACTCATGTGTTTTGCCCATAGTCACCACGCTGGGCAGGCGGGTTGGTGACCGCAGTACTGGCTTTGTCGCACCGAAGACGCTGCTGCCCGTCTTCGGCCTGTGTATTTCAAAGCCAGCAGTTGGATGGTTATCCCGCCATCGGTCGGCTTCTTAAGTTCCAAGGTGGTTGTGGAACCTTGTTATCCCTTAGTCGCCTCTTACGACACCCACGGGAAGAGAGGGGGTGGCTAAATTCTTTAGTGCCGTAGCCACACAGCCGTTTCAAGCTTAGGAAGTTTTAATATTTAGTTCAAGTTTCTAGGTGTTATAGTTTCGGAGATTTCGTGATGAGTGGGTCAACCTACCATCCCCCGTTTTACCCAATCCAAAAAGGGAGTTGATTTCTAAATATACATTATTTGAACACCTTCTCATCATTTATAGAGCATACATTTTAAATATCAAGCATCTTACTTCAAAAACATAGAACTTTCATACAAACTTCCAACCTCCGTTTTACCCCCTTAGGGGTCGAGTTTCGTAAAATCCGTTCTTAGCGGATGTCTACGCTCTATAAGGAACCTACCTGCCAAATTTCAAGTTTCTAGGTGTTATATTTTCGGAGATTTCGTGATGAATGACCTTTCGCTTATATATATACTAGCTGTGCCCGTGGCTTCGCCCGCGTTGAAATCAGTTGGTCACAAAGTTTTCCCGGCAAACTTCCAGTGAAACACTCATCAAAATCGGCTTAGCCGTTCCGTAAACCTTCTTCTTGCCAATGGTGGAGCCCTCTCTCCATTGGTGAAACCGCATGAAAATCCGCTCAGCAGATTTTGAGGGAATCGATCACATACGCTTTTGGCTTTTGACCCGCGACTACGTCCGCGTGGTTATAAAGATATGCATTAATATTAAACTGCTTAACGCAAATTATTTCTTTATTTCAGTCACTTGAAATGCTTATCACTCTGAGTAACTTTTTCAAACGCACAATTTAGTATAATTTAATAGCTGCTGTATATGTTTCATACAAACTATCAACCCCAATTAAACCCCCTTAGCGGTGGAATATCACAAAATCCGTTCTTAGCGGACGTCTACTAACTATAATCTACCTCCCTGCCAAATTTCATCTTTGTCCATCTTGGATGGATGGACCATCCAGCCGTTTTTGAGTTCTCGTGATGAGTGAGTCAGTGACCTTTCTCTTTTATATATAAATAGATTACGATGTATTATTTGGACACTTCCTCACCATCTATAGAGCATACATTTTAAATTTCAATTTTCTTACTTCAAAAACATAGGACTTTTATACAAAATTCCAACCCCCGTTTTATTCCCTTAGGGGTCGAGTTTCGTAAAATTCGTTCTCAGTGGATGTTTACGCCCTATAAAGAACATATTTGCCAAATTTTAGGTTAATAGCTGTTATAGGTTCGGAGATTTCGTGGTGAGTGAGTCAACCTACTATCCCCCTTTTTAACCCCAAAAGGGAGTTGATTTCTAAAGTTACATTATTTGGACACATTCTCACCATCTATAAAGTATAGATTATAAATTTCAAGTCTCTTCCTTCAAAAACATAGGACTTACATACAAACTTCCAACCCCCGTTTTATCCCTTTAGGGGTCGAGTTTCGTAAAATCCGTTCTTAGCAAATGTCTACGCTGTATAAGGAACCTACTTACCAAATTTCAAGTTTGTAGCTCTTATAGTTTCGGAGATTTCGTGATGAGTGAGTCAACCTACCATACCCCGTTTAACCCCAAAAGGGAGTTGATTTCTAAAGATACATTATTTGAACACCATCTCACTATCTATAGAGCATACATTTTAAATTTCAAGTCTCTTACTTCAAAAATATAGGACTTTCATACAAACTTCCAACCCCCATTTTATCCCCTTAGGGGTCAAATTTCGTAAAATTCGTTCTTGGCGGATGTTTACGACCTATAAGGAGCCTACTTGCTAAATTTCAAGTTTGTAGGTGTTATAGTTTCGGAGATTTCGTGATCAGTGAGTCAACCTACGAACCCCCGTTTTAACCCCAAAAAGGAGTTGATTTCTAAATATACAATATTTAGACACCTTTTCACCATCTATAGAACATACATTTTAAATTTCAAGTCTCTTACTTCAAAAACATAGGACTTTCATACAAACTTCTAACCCCCGTTTTACCCCCTTAGGGGTCCAATTTCGTAAAATCCGTTCTTAGCGGATGCCTACGTCTTATAAGAAGCCCACCTGCCAAATTTCAAGTTTGTAGGTGTTATAGTTTCGGAGATGTCGTGACCTTTCGCTTTTATATATATTATAGATTATAGATAATCTGAACCTCGGAAACGGCTACAACGATTTTCCTGGGGATTTCGGGGGCGATAAATCGATATAGCTAGGGTTCATTTTTAGAAAATGTCGTTTTATCCATGTTTTTAGGTAATGAAAAAATGGCTACTATATCGTCAGAATATGAAGGTAAATTTCGCAATCGTTAATAAAGTTCTAATAACTCAAGTAGGAAATCGACCGGTCGGCATCGACCCCCCATCAAATCCCCATGTCGCCAGATCGATTATTTTTTTTTTTCTTTTTTTTTTTCTAGATGCGCTCATGATTTTTTAGTTAAATAACCGGTTCATATTTTTTATTATTGTCAGTAAAATCGGAAAATATTATTCATATTTTATCAATATGTAATTCGTATTTAAATATGATTTCCAAAAAACGCGATTTACTAAAAATACCGCGCTAAGCTCGGTCACCCAGGTACTTTATTGTGAAGTATGACCACTACAACTGTAGTCTTCCGAATCGACGCGACAGCCAAAAAGCGGCAATTCGTCACAGGGTAACAAAACCATTAATTTCTATAGAAAACTACACTGGACGCTTTTACAGCACTTTCGATAACATCAAAACTACATTAGAGTAGTATTTTTCACAGGACCAATGACAACTTAGGATATATCGTGGTATGTATTGACATACATCGTGGTATTTATTATATGGCTGAGGTTCAATGTAGAAATGAAGGTGTTTTTTTAACAACTTTTATAATTGCAAATTATCTTTCATAAAATTAGTAAAAAGTAATAAAGTAATTTAGAAAATATGACTTTCTTATATTGTGTTATATATAAAATCAATAAGTAGGTATACTAGATTTTAAAATTTAACGAAAACTTTTTGCTTCCGTTGGCAGATATGTTCAAATGTTGCCATATAGTGGAGTATTTCCTCAAACATGTTCATATTTTAGTCATACCTCACACAAAAAATATCGTAAGACTCTTATGCATACCTTTTTTTTTTTACGTGGGGAAAATCCATCATGGATACCTTCCAGCGCGGGGGCGCCAGAGGGTTATTTCAGACTCCTACTGACTAAAAACCACCACGTGTGAGCAGTCGTCCGCCTGAGTGGCGCGAGATGGGGTCGCGTTAGCATTCGCCACCTCGCCCCGGCGGTAGGCCCGGATAAAGCCTCCGAGCCCCGGCACAATGGTTGGGTGGCCTCGCTCACAACAAGGCCACCCCTCAGAAGTGTTGGGCAGTGTCGCCCGACCGCTCTTATGCATACCTTGATTAGCTCACCTCAGGCGCTCAGCTTCGTAGTATCGTTCGTAAAAAATATTTTTGATTTTAACATTAAATGACACTACACCAAAACGATATCCCGTTTGCAGTCGAAACAAGGTCCAAGCCTTGGAGTAGAAGTGGTAAAAAAAATTAAATGAGATAGCTCCTCGCCTTATTGCCTCCACTGATGACAAGAGGGCTGGTGCATTTTTGCCCAGAGAATCGGCATAGCGATTCAACGGGGAAATGCTGCCAGCATTCTTCGCACCGTTCCACGTGGACATTATTTATACCAAAACTATCTGTTATTATTTAGTTCTTAAGTTGTCAATTGTAAATATGTATAAATTTGTTAAATTAAAAATCTTTCAAAAAAAGAAGTTAATGATCTTATATCTACATCCAAAAAAATTTAAAATTCGTCTACAAATTTACCACATCCACAATACACGAGGCTAACCTCAAAGCTTCAAAAAAAATTCTAATAGAGAGACTTATCTGAACTGAAGTAAAACGAATATGATATCAACATCAATGCCTCATATCATAATGCTGAGAATGAATGATTTGTTTATTTACTCGGCTCTCATTAAAACAATATATTATAAGCTAACGGACCCAGCAGTCCTACCCGGAACAGCAACTACCAAATAATGACAAACCAATAGCAGCGTCACCTAATGAGTCCAATTGTGGTTCCAAAACATACATAAACCCATTGAAATATAAGTACACACGAAAATTTCCAGCCGACTAAAAGTATTCAAGTGACAAACACGTAATATATATATTCTTTCATTGGCCTTAGTCCGTCTATTGCAGACGATTAGACAGTGTCAGACAGACACTGTGTCGTCTAGGACATTCTTCAGGAAAACGCAGAGTTGCCTAAGCTCTGCGCCACCCTCTCGACCTCACTGGCTAGGCCCACAGGAACGACGAGTCGATACGTCTGGAGCCAGTGCGGCTGCAGGAGTCTTTCGCATTTTAGAGCTATGCCACGAATGCTTGACGGAGACCCCATTCCGGGTTTTAAATGAAGTTTTCTTTCTCCAGGACCCTGATGATTTTGAGCCAGATTTATCCCTCGGTCGCCTTTTACGACCCCCACGGGAAGAAAGAGGGTATTGCTATTATACTCGGCCGACACCACACAGCACAATAATCTTTATTAATATATATATATATATATATATATATATATATATATATATATATATATATATAATAAACATATGATAGTTTATGTAAAATACTGTAAACTGTGAAGAAAGGGACAAGATGTAAATAAAATAAGTAATAAACGTAGAAAATTTGTAAGATAAAATATAACTAAAAAGGTTCGTAATTTTGTATTGTTAAGAAAACTGATCTAAAAACTTTCTTGTTAAAATGAATAGTACGAGGTAGTAAAATTTTTAAAACTGACCATTTTCGATGCGGCAATACGCAGCACTATCATTGGCTTAACATTGGGTTCGTTCCACTGAAGGCTCGCAACGCTATTGACCACGACCGCTGAAATTGTCGTTCCACTAACGTAAAAACACGCCGCGGGCGGTGTAGGTAAATTATATAAGTGGAACTTATATTTAAGCGCTTTCAGGTGTCAGCTGTATACTCGCAATATGGCAGTATTAATGTAAATATTTCGCATGGATTGGAGTAAAACTTACGAGTAATTCAACATGGATTCCCAGGAATTTATTGTTGCGTTTTTGCATAATCGAATGAGATAACATTCACAATTTGACATTGACAATTGTTTTTTTTTAAATTCACGCCATGTTTTGATGAAAGTTAATTCTGACCCTGTTTCTTCACATCAATAATCAACCTATTCCCATTCTGAATCACGTAAAATTTTTGGGAGTGATACTGGACTCCAAAATGTCGGGCTATCAACATCTAAATTATATTTCTAACAAAAGTGAAAAAAAATATTAATATTCTAAGATCTCTCTCGGGCGTTAGATGGGGATCTCATCCTTATTCGCAAAAATTGTTGTACAATGCGATTATACGTAGTCATTTTGACTACGCAAGTTGCGTTTTGGCACCATGTAATAAAGTTGCTCTCTCATATTGGACTAGATTACAAGCGAAATGCCTACGAATTATAGCGGGAGCAATGAGAATGCCCTTCAAATGGAATTGGTTGATCCTCCTTTACATCTACGTGAACAGTTTTTATGTGACAGGTTCCTTATTAATGCCATATAAAACTCTTTTCACCCTTTAATTGATAAACTCCATGATCTCAATCCAAAGAGCAACACGGAGGGGAGTAGCCATTTACAGGCGTTCCCCTCTGTCAAGGTATACGGCCAAATGGCCATATGTATACAATAAAACTAGTTGCAGCCGCACTGATCACTAGACTAAATCTAGTTGCACGATTGAATCAACGTCCTTCAAAAAATGCCAAATTGTTCTGTTTTTTGCTGCAAAAAAAGATCTGCCACGTCAAATTTACTAAAACATGACGTTACCTTCCATTCGTAACTATTTTTTATTCACATTATTACTCGTATACTTCTTTTAAACCTTTTTTAAACTTAAAAATTACAAATATTATCGGTCGTGTTGACTCGATTTGTTTACCAACACAGGCCGCTCGCCCTCATACAATATGCGGATCGGTCGAACGACTGATCGGAGTCTATTTCCGAGAAGTCACTGTCACCGAGCGATAGTGTTGTTACCGGTTTGTTTGTATATAGTGTATATCGTTATCGATAAAAACGGCAAAGGCAAAAGAGGAGACAGACATTTTTGAGATTTTGATTTATTTAAATTATTATATTGCTAGCTTTTTTTAATAAACATAGTCATATAATAAAATCGCATCAAATTAAATATAATACAGTACTCACGAGTATTAACACATTTTACTAGAATTCCTTAATGTGGACTTCGACCATAATGTTTTATATAAAAATTTGGCAGGTTTTCTAAAAATCCAAATTTTAAGGGATACTTGGAAAAAAAATGTAATAACAGACTAACCTGGACGCCCACAAAAACAGTGTAGTTTGTTCAGATCATATCAATACCACTAACTTTCAAGTGTTGGCGAACAATAGAAGGATTAGTCAAGAGCACCAAAACAACACTAACGCCACACTGTCTTTGTCCCGTAAGTTATTTTTTGTCTCATTTACAAGGTAATCAAAATATGGTTCACCTTAGTCATAGTAGTGAAATGAAGCTTAGATTTATCAATTTTGAAATTGAAAATGAAAATTATGAATGAATTTGAAAATTAACAATGTTAAATCCATCCTTTCAGAGTCATCAACAAATCATTCAATCTAGTAGATGACAAGCTATCATCTTATGATGCCATGAGTGCTACGCTCCCTATTCCCGATTCGTTGACATCAACGTGTATATCATCAACTCCTGAAAATGTATGTTAACTTTAAATCGTTTATTGTAGACTGGCATTGTTTGGCACAACAACGTTGCACGAAACGTATTGTGACATAATTATAATAGTTAGACATATGCTGTCGCGACACTTTTTAACCGACTTCCAAAAAGGGAGGAGGTTCTCAATTCGACTGTAATTTTTTATGTATGTTACTTCAGAAATTTTGACTGGGTGGACCGATTTTGATGATTTTTAATTTAATAGAAAGCTGATGTTTATCATGTGGTCGCGTTCAAATTTCATCGAGATGTGATAAAAACTTTTTGAGTAACCTTTGATAACGCGTATATATTACGTATATTGTATTACTTGTCAATGTAATTGGGGTCAGTTTTTTTTTCGTTTGCGAGCAATTACAATTATTGTAGATAATGATGTGTTCTACAAACTCTTACTATAGTATATATTTCTATTATCATTAGTTTTTGCAGCGCACGCAATGTAAGGAATTTTTTAGGTTATTTTTTTATCCCTTGAGTTACATTATTGGAGTTTTAGTAAGGATCCCTAATATTTTTGAAAATATTGTATAACCTATGTCACTCAAGGATGGTGTAGCTTCTCAACGGTGAAATAATTTTTTAAATCGGTCCAGCAGTTTCGGAGCCTATTCAATGCTAACAAACAAACAATCAAATCTTTATTCTTTATAATCGTTTATTTTACATGAAGATGTTTGTTTTGTAGTATATAATAAATAAAGTCTATTTTTATAATAACATCTTCCCTTTGTATCACTTTAAAAACCTTATTTCCCTAACCGAGTACTTGAATTTATCGATAACGCATATCGACAGTTGTTACAACCACGGCTGTAAGCAACTTGTCAGTGTAGTTGCGGCGTGTCATTATACTGTAATGACACAGAATGTATCTATGTGTGTGTGAAAAATGTAAGTGTGATTTTAATTTAGTATGTGTGAGTTTCGTAGTGACAGAGGATTATTTTTGTGCGGGAATTAGATAAAGTGTGCATGTGTGTGATTTCCCCCCGCAAAAAATGACAGACAGTTTTGTATCGGTAAAAAACGCCAGGGCTACTCCCCTCCGTGTTGCTCTGTGTCTCAATCAGCTTATTAATAATTCAAATTTTTGGATCTATAAATATAAAGCTCCCCTTACTAAATATTTTCTTTAAATCAACATCAATGGTATTAACCAGTTTGTCAAAAATCCTCTTTTTCACGTATAGCTACGATTCCTTGATATATCACCCTAGAATGATCTTGAACCTAGGAGTTACTAAAGAATCACCTGGCGCTGCACTTGAGTTTAATAGAATAATCGATTCGGACTGGTCGAAATGGTTGCATTTCTTCACTGACTTATCTAAAATTAACCCCGAGTTAAACGTTGCTTCTGCTGTCTGGATTCCTAAATACAATATTATCTTGAATTACAAACTACCTTCTCTTTCTTCCACTTTCTCAGGTGAATATATTGCCATTTTGGAAGCTGTCTTGTATATTGAATCACATGGTCATAATAAATCTATAGTATTCACTGACTCTCGAAGCTGCCTCCAGGATTTATCGAAAAGTCCATTTCATGCTAAAAATAATCTTCCCATTACTCTAAAAATAAAAGAGACACTGTTCAAATGTCACCAGTCGAACATTGAAGTAGCGCTTGCCTGGATACCGAGTCACAGCGGTATAGCAGGTAATGAGATGGCAGACATAAAAGCAAAAGACGCCATTTGCCTAGGCTGCGATAAATATAATAAATACTTCTCCCGAGACTTTAAAAGTTTGGCTAAGCAATGCCTGGATAAATCTTGGGGTAGATTATGGCAATCTCCAAGACTAGTTACTGGTAAATATTATGGCAATATCCAGCCGTGTATTCCTTACCAAGCCATGGTTTTTTTAAATACTCCGACCTAGATAAAATAACTACGTTGATAATTATCCGAATACAATTGAGTTTATCCTGCACACCTGTGCAGACTAAATTGCGCATTCGTGACAGTTCTTTATGTGAATGTGGCTTGGAGGAAGGATCTCTCGTTCATTTGTTTTTTAATTGTCTGAAATTAACTATATCACTATATGATATACTCCCCAAAAACATTCCGCGACCGGTTAATGTTTGTTTTCTTCTAACTTTAGTGCCATCTTCTTTTTGTGCTGTCTTAGCTAAGTTTATTAGAATCAATGATATAAAATTATAATTTACCAAAAAATAAAATCAAATAATTATGTCAAATATTTGCAACTAACCGCAGCTTAAGCGGCTTAACCCACTATTGTACTGTCAAAAACGGACCCGGTCTCCAGACTTCAATACACTTTCAGCACTTGTCATTGGCAAAATCATCGGCGTAAAGCTCATGGAGCCATAGTCTTTAAAGAAGAAGAAGAAGAATTCTGACCCACCTACATTTTGTGGGCGAAGTGGGTGCGGTGTTGTCGCGAACAGTGGCATCACCTATGACGTCCAACGATCACTCGTGACGACCATGGGCCCTAACCCTTAGGTGATGGAACTATACAAAGGTGTTATCATCGTTGTGGTCGCTTAGTGGAACGCACCCATTAGAATATTATATATTCTAGAAGTTGGGTTGGTAATACTGCTTACTGGTTTGTATTTCCTTGTTGCTGCTGGCCTGCGAAGCGTTTTATTAGGTACTGGATTCCTGTGGTGTTATTTCTTAGTATTAGCAACAGGTAAAAAATACTGATTTTATAATTAAACCTAAATCACACTAATTTATCAATTGTTTGGACTTAACAAAGATATTAATTAAAGTAATAAAAATAGTTTTTTTATTGTTAAACATCAATTAATTTTAATCATAGCGTGGTATATTATTAATCATTTCGCGTTGTTACCTTTTCTTAGATACTATTGTTATGATACACTGAACTATTATTACTAGCGTAAGTAATAGTAACTCAATGTTATGATACACTATTTTTCAATGTAAAATAATAAAATTGTGTATTCTATATACGTTTACGTATAAATAAAGTACCCTCTGTTCAAAACATTGAAACAACATGTTGACCGCCATTTTTTTTTTTTTTTTGTTTGTCTTGCATAAATTTTATACAACTTAAACATTTTTTTCAGAACACAATAGACCAACTATTCAGGCAAGCTTTATTTTAATTAATTTTGGAAACATTTGTAATATATTGGTCTTATATACTTATACAGGTATCAGATATGTCTGACCGTGGACGAGGGAGAGCTAGAGGTCGTGCGGGGAGAGGCGGAGATGGTAGTGGACAGCAGCCGAGGCGTCCAGGGCAGCAAGGTCATCCTCAACAGCAGGGGCCTCAGCAGCCAGGGCCTCAGCAGCCAGGGCCTCAGCAGCAAGGGCCTCCTCGGGCGCCTCAACCGGGACCTCGACCGCAACCCCCATCAGCTTGGGGCCCACCTTCAGTTGCACCTCCCATTAGGGCTGGTATGCCTACACAATCTGTAGGCAGAGCGTCCCATCGCAGTACTCCTTCGACACATGATCATCCTGGAGATGTTGATATTCAGCAGAGAATGCAAGCCATGGCTCTAGGTAATTACAAGTATTTTTATCTATAATTTACCTACTATTATTGCAGGGTCGATCACAACTTGTAGCTTAAATAGGCATTACAGTTGTTTACTGTGTTCAGGAGATTTAAATCTCTAAATTGTGTGTTTCCAGACACAGGAGACAATTCTAATGGGAACTATTATGTACTTTAATTTATTAGTATGAGGTGTTTATTTATTTATGCGTCAAGATAATAACAGTAATAATGTATGTAAGAAACTATTGAAATATATGTTCCGAAGTTTGTGGTTTTGGAATAGTACTTTTAAAATTGTATCAATATATCAGAAGAGACTAGCATCTGAGATACAGGCTTGACCTAGTTGACTCTTATATTCATAGAATAAATACGAATTTTTTGTGCGTAAGGTTATGTAGGGGTGCCCAAGACATGCTGTCCCCACCACTGAAAAGATAGAGAAAGCATCATTATCATATAACCTTTTTAAATTTTTAGCATCTAATCTTCACAACCCAGTAGGTCCCCACGACGTTTTGAGTAAATCCATATTTAGCTTTCTGACTTCCACTGCCATAGTTTTTTTTAATTGGTATTCTTTGTCACAGCTCAAGCGCAGCCGTCTACTAGTGGTGGTGGTGGTGGTGGAGATGCTGGTGCACCAGTTGTTGGTCGTGGATCTCGCAGAGGAGGTGGACGTATCTTGCCAGAGCAAGTACAAATCTTGCGCACTCGTCCTGAAACAATAACATCAAAGAAAGGTAAAAATCAAACCTTCTTTTCCCCGGTCTCGACATAATGATGCATATGTACAGTTAGGCATAAAACTGAGAGTACCTTACATTTTTTTTCGAAATGGATTGATAAATACAGAATTAATAAAAAAAAATGTTATATTACTTAAAACATATTCTTACGGTAATTATAAAAACTATTCTGTCAAATTATAAAAATGATTTTGGAATAGAATCGTCACAATTATAATTAGTTCGCTTTTGCACCAGTTAAAAAACATATTTGAATCATAATAGTAATATTTAGTCCAAAAACCTTTTTCCTTTTCTACCAACTGTAACGTAATACCAATAAGCGTACAATCTGTTTTTCATACTACATATTTATAAAATGTCTTCAATCATTTATAAATAATTAGTATGAAAAACATTCTCTTCTCAGTTAGAATTTGAATTAGTTATTCACCTTTAATTTTCTCTATTAACCTGTCCCTGGCTGTGCTGTTTTTATTAATTTTAGTTCTGTGCTAACACAGAACCATTATCTAAAACACCTACAAAACCCCTCGTTTGAAGGAACGTACTCAGGAGTCAAAAACCTGTATATTTCGTAAATATTAAAGTTGAAATGCCGATCGTTAACAATATTTGTAAGTAAACCTGGTAGGGCACAGCAGAAAAATTCCTGCTCAAAATATGGACCAGGCCGACTGGAGTAGTACCTCGACCTTAGAAGATCACAGCTAAATAATGCTGTTTTTAAGTAGTGTTGTGTTTCTGTTGGTGAGTAAGCTGACCAGAGCTCCTGGGGGTATTCGGGATAGGGTCTGCAACGTGTTTGCAATGCCTCTGGTGTTGCAGTCTATAAGCTAAAGTAATTGCTTACCATTAGGTGAGCTGTACAGTTGTTTCCTGACATAGTTACATTTAAAACAACTATTTTCTTTCATTTGTTGCATGAATTTTACGTAATTCCTTTAGTGTTCAAAAGAATTAAGAATCAGCATTCGTGGAGTTTGGTTATTTCATCATACCTACCTTCCCATATAATGTAGACATACTAATGATACAGTAAAATTAATGTAAACCGTTGTGTTAATTATGATTTTGTTTTTAATTTAAAACTACTAAGCTTCGAGCTAGTATGTCACAAACTTTGTATTACATTTCATATATTTATCTAAAGCTGCTTATGTTTACATCTTTTCTATGATACTTACTCAGCTTTTTTAGAATTAAGTATTGAATTACTTGCAATAGATTTAACTGCTTATGAGCCAAAGTCCAAGAACTTGTAAGACATGTTTTTTTTAATCTGCATACCTACCTGTTTTGAAACTGTAAACCGTTGTGTTAATTATGATTTTGTTTTTAATTTAAAACTATTAAGCTTCGAGCTAGTATGTCACAAACTTTGTATTACATTTCATATATTTATCTAAAGCTGCTTATGTTTACATCTTTTCTATGATACATACTCAGCTTTTTTAGAATTAAGTATTGAATTACTTGCAATAGATTTTACTGCTTATGAGTCAAAGTCCAAGAACTTTAGGACGTGTTTTTTTTTAATCTGCATACCAACCTGTTTTTTGTTTTATAGTATTATAAAATAAATATAAAATATATTTAAGTAAATAGCAAGAATTATTTTAGGATAAACAAGAAATACATAAAATATCCTACTAGTTTTGTAGTCTTAAAACTTTTTTTACTCATGTAACTTGCACTTTAAAATACGATTCCTTAGTTTAAACGTTTAAATTATTATTTTAATGTTTACTGATAAGACTCTAAAATACACTTTTCACCTTCCTGTTATTACACGTTTGATGTTTCTTGTTTCATTTTTCGATTTCCAAATTTTATAAGTGGCCAGTAAAGACTTGAAATTTTGGCATATTTCAATACACAAAAAAATAATTTTGGTTTCTGATGAGGTTCTGAATAATTGTGTTTGCTCGCAAACGAAAAAAAAACCGACTTCAATTACATCGACGAGTAATACAACGTAGATCGACGAAAAAATACTCAAGTAACTGCGCGTTATCAAAGATTACTCAAAAAGTAGTTATTAGATCTCAATTAAATTTATATGTGACCACATGACAAACATCAGCTTTCGATTAAATTAAAAATTATTAAAATCGGTACACCCAGTAAAAAGTTATTGCGGATTTTCAAGAAGTTCCCTCGATTTCTCTGGGATCCCATTATCAGATCCTGGTTTCCTTATCATGGTACTAAACTAAGGATATCTTCTTTCCAACAAAAAAAGAATTATCAAAATCGGTACACCCAGTAAAAAGTTATGCGGTATAATACAACGTAGGTCGACGAAAAAAGCGTCAAGTAAAAACGCATTATTAGATATAGCTCGAAAAGTAGTTGTTAGATCTCAAATAAATTTAAATGGGACCATTTGGCACACACCACCTTTCGATTAAAAGAAAATTTGTCGAAATCGCTCCACCCAGTCAAAAGTTCTGATGTAACATAAATAAAAAAAAAAAAAAAATACAGTCGAATTGAGAACCTCCTCCTTTTTGGGAAGTCGGTTAAAAAGCTCTTAAAACAACGGTGCGCGTGCTAATAACTTTTTGAGCTAAAGATTTTGCACATAAAGATGCCTATGATTACTCTTCCCATAAGATATTATATTTTAGCGATAACTAACGCAAAAGTAAACCTAGATTATACACTCTGTCAGTCAGTCAGACAGTTCAGCCTATCACAGTCCACCGCTAGACATAGGCCTCCCTAAGTTCGCGCCAGACATCCCGGTTTTCCGTTATTCTCATTCCCATCCTCATTTTCCAGCCTACACCAGCAATCTTCTAGATTGTCGGTCCAGCGGGACGGAGGACGTACCACTCATCCTGTAAAAAACTTTAATAATAAAAATAAATGCCTAATCTAAAATCTTCAAACACTGAGAAGCGAAAAACGTAATGCTACTTTTTAACCAACTTGAAAAGGAAGAATTAAGTTCTAAATTCGACTGTAATTTTTTATGTGTGTTAGTTAATTTAATCCTAATAACGTTTACCCACTTTGATGATTCTTTTTTAATTGAAGCTGGTACTTGTCTTGTGGTCATACCATTTTGATCGAATTCGATCGAGATCGATGAGTACTTTTTGAGTTATCTATAATAATGCGTATTTACCTAACTATTTTTTCGTCTCATCATTTCATTTCGCCCTAATACAGTACACTGCTGGACATAGGTCTCCACAAGTTGGCGCCAAAAATGGCATGAACTCGTGTGTTTTGCCCATAGTCACCACGCTGGGCAGGCGGGGTGGTTGGTTTTGTCGCACTGAAGACGCTGCTTAGTAAGACGGGCTTCGACCTGTGTATTTCAAAGCCAGCAGTTGGATGATTATCCTGCCATCGGTCGGTTTTATAAGTTCCAAGGTGGTAGTGGAACTGTGTTATACCTTAGTCGCCTCTTACGATACCCACGGGAAGAGAGAGGGTGGCTATATTCTTAATGCCGTAAACAACACAGCATACATATTTTTGTCTCTACGTTATATTATTTGTCGATGTTATTGAAGTCGGTTTTGTTTTGGTTGTGAGCAAACAATTATTTTTTCTCTTAGTCTTACTCAACAGTTTATAAACTTTGGTTGAGGAAAATAAGGGAGTAGTATAAAGTTATAAAATCTGAAAGAATGTTTTACACAAAATAAACGAAACATGTTTTTTTTTTAATATTTGGGTTCATTCAAGTATCACGTAAGTAGAATTTCACTAATTTTTAACCATCTTTCTCCTATACTTAGTAAATATTGGTATATATATTTTTAATCTATTCAGAAAAAATAAAATAAATATTGCTGACGTAACCACCATCTAAACCCTCCGGCCCCATGTCATCAAAAATAAGCAAAACAAAGACCTTCTCGCTGTTTATGTAATACTTGAATGACCCCTTTGATGTGTGAAGATGAAATTTCTTATAATTATATTTTTTTAGGAAATTCTGGAACACCATTGGATTTAACTGCAAACTATTTTACGGTTGAGACTACACCAAATTGGTCTCTTTATCAATATCATGTTGATTTCTCTCCAGATGAGGATAGTACTGGAGTTCGTAAAGCATTACTACGCATACATGCTAAAACACTTGGAGGGTAAATTTATTAATACTTACTACTTAATAACTTTATGTATTAGGAAACATAATGAATTACCATCAATAAAAGCAAAATCAACATGTACTATAAGGTACTAAAATCAATCAGTACTATAGGGTAGTTCAATAATATATAGAATTACTAGCTGACCCTGCCAACGTTGTGTTGCCATATGTACTTAATCCCTTACCCCCCCCCCCCCTTATAACTTAGGGGTATAAAAAGATGATACAGATGTTGGCCGATTCTCAGACCTACCCGATATGCACACAAAATTCCATAAAAATTAAGTCAAGACTAATAAAACTTAAATATTATTTAGCAATCCAAAAAGTAACAAAAAAATATTTCAGATATATATTTGACGGTTCTGTCCTTTATACTGTCCAACGATTGCACCCAGAACCGATGGAATTATACTCGGATCGCAAAACGGATAATGCCCGTATGCGAATTTTAATAAAGGTAATTATTCTTATAAAAAATAAATTTTAATATATATTTTTTTCTTTTATCATTGATAGACTAATTTTTTTTTTAATATTTTACAGCTAACCTGCCAAGTTAGCCCAGGTGATTACCATTACATCCAGATATTTAACATTATCATAAGATCATGCTTCAACCTGATGCAACTGCAACTTATGAATAGAGATTTCTTTGATCCTTCCGCTAAGGTCAGTTATATATTTTGAATAGTTACTAAGTTATTATTTATCTTCAACCTGTATTTATAATTACTCGTAGTAAGCACTGTTTAACAATACACGGTACTATGATGTTTGTTTCAAATTTCAGGTAGATATTCCTGAATATAAACTGCAAATATGGCCAGGATACAAAACTACTATTAATCAATATGAGGATCGGCTTCTAATGGTCACTGAAATCACGCACAAAGTAAGAAGCATCCAAATATTTTTAATTATAAAGCATTCCATAGCATATAATTATACCTAATTGTTAATTTTGTTATAGTTATATAATTGTATATTTTTGTTTTGTATTTGTATTATTATTTAATTTTGGCATTTTTAGGTTATACGTTTGGATACAGTGCATCTCATGGTTAAAGAATATATAGCAACGAAAGGTAATAATTATAAAAAAATATTCAATGACGATATTATAGGTCAAATTGTTATGACGGACTATAATAAAAAGACATACAGTGTTGATGATGTTACATGGGAAGAAACACCAGAGTCCACATTCCGTATGAAAGACGAAAATATCTCGTACGTTGATTATTATAAAAAGGTAAGAATAACTAAAGTTTGTGACCTTTTGTTAAATATTATATAATTTAATTTTAATCTTTATTCACCTAATTTAGTTATTAAATATTACTAATAAGTTATAACAAATTCAGTATTTTTAAACAGACTTAAAACAATAGGAGGTTACATAGTTATAAAATAGGAGGTATATATATATATATTCATTCTATTTTTTTGAAAGTGTCTTATATAAAATGAATGATATAAATGAACAATATTATTAACCTATAGATGAAAGTAAAATTCATTTTGTGTTCAAATATTTAATGATAACGTATTGCTAAAATTATTGCAAAACCTGATAATATATTGAATATTTTTTGCTAAGAATTAGTAGAGATACAGAATTACGAAAAAAAAAAAAATGTAAATCGAGTATCCTTATAAAAGACAACAAATTTATATTGGAACGAAGTTCCTTAAGGCAGGCATGACATTTGGCCGGGCGACCGAACTTAAAAAAATGTGATACTAAAACCGTAAGAAAATATATAACGGAAGTGACGTAATATCAGTCACACGACTATAATATGACATTTGTAAAACTAAAATATCGATGTCGACAAAAATAAATAAAGACATATGTTTTTTTTTTTTTTTTCACTTAATAGTTTGAATTATTATTATTTTGTTTGATTTATTTTTGTTTACGATATTTGTTATTTTCTAGAAAATATATATAAAATACAAATTTTTTTTTTTTCAAATTGTGTTGCTTCTATACTATCCGAAGGAACTTCGTTCCTATCTGGTTTACCACGACACCGCATATTTTATATTTCGTCATGTAAAATGATCGGTAAAAAAAAACGTCACAAATAAAAGTTACAACACAATATGGCTATTGCGGCCTGTGCATAGAATAAAAAAGTCGACCCTGTTAATATTATTGTCACATTATTTGTATTTACTATGAATAAAAAACCCTGCGCCGGCGACGCACTCTCTCTAACATCTAAAGAAAAGGACCAATAACATTGTTCTCCGCGAAGCTCTTATTGGGTAATCTTAAGTCTCATCGTAAAATCTCCAAAAAATGGATATGGATATGGGATAGCGTTAAAAATGTTCTAAGTGAAACTGATATTCAGAAATATTCATAATATAAAATAAAACCTTTACAATAAACAGTCCCTCCGTGACCATGGTTGCTGTAAAGTATCCGAAACGTCGGGAATCAAAAGATAATAATAAACCGCGATAAAATCCGAAAAAAGTTGTTTCATTAAATAAGTATGCACAGTTTAGTTTATTTACAGTAACTCATTGTTCGTTTACACGTGATACCGTAAGTCAAGTCAGAGCTATTTTTGAAAATGGATAAAATTGAACATCGTGCAGTGATAAAATACGTGGATTTGAAAGGTTTAACTCCAAAAGCTATACATGAAGACATGTCTGCTACTTGTGAGACCCCTCCTTCGTATGCGACTGTTAAAAACTGGGTGGCAGAGTTTAAACGTGGTCGTGAGACCATTTAAGATGAGCCCCGTAGTGGCCGGCCTTCGGCTGCTTTCACTGAGCAAAACAAAGAAAAAAATCTGTGATTTAATTTTATCTGATCGAAGATTGACAGTCGAGGAGATAGCTAAGACTGTAGGCATCTCATCTGAGCGAACACATCGTATAATTAGTACTGAACTTGGATTCTCTAAGATGTCTGCGCGGTGGGTACCGCGACTGCTTTCAGTGGAACAAAAACGCAAACGACTCACAACTTCTCGCGACTGTTTAGAGTTATATGAAGCTGACCCAATAGAATTTGTTGAAAGATTTGTAACCATGGATGAAACCTGGGTTCACCACAATACACCCGAGACAAAAGAACAGTCGAAACAATGGAAAAGAGCAGGATCGCCCACCCCAAAGGCAAAGGTGGTTTTATCGACGGGCAAAGTCATGGCATCCGTTTTTTGGGATGCAAAGGGTATAATTCTCGTGGATTATTTAAAAAACGGTGAAACAATAAACTCTGATTACTATTGCAACCTGTTGCGTCGTTTGAGAGAAGAAATCAAAGAAAAACGTCCAGGTTAAAAGTCTTGTTTCATCAGGACAATGCGCGCGTTCACACCTCTGTGCAATCCATGGCAGAAATCCATCAACGTGGCTTCGAATTGTTACCTCATCCCCCATATTCACCGGATTTAGCACCGTCCGACTTTTATCTGTTCCCAAAGCTGAAAAAATTTTTAGGTGGTAAAATTTTTTTTACAAATGATGTCATAGCCGCCGTGGACGCTTATTTTGAGGAGTTAGACGAAGATTTTTTTTTTAAACGGGTACCGAAGCCTTACCGGGTCGATGGAAAAAGTGTTTTGAGCTCGGAGGAGAGTATGTTAAAAATAAAAATAAACTCAAAATCGTGTGGTTTCATTAAGTATGTTAGGCTAAGAACTTTTCAAATGACCCTCGTATAATTCCCCTTAAAGGTAGTTACAGCATGCACTTTAGATATTAAGGTGATAAAAAGTTCACTAAACTACACTATTACTACTAGCTATTACTCGAATTGTCTGTGGTACGCCATATTTGTTTATCAAATAAGACATTTCCAAAAAAATAGAATATTCTGATTTTAATGGTTCTTTTTTTTATCGAAAAATCCCTGGTGCTTGTCATGTGGTCTCATTTAAATGGGCGTGGAATTGATCGAGATCTCATGAGTACTTTTTTGAGTTATCTTTCATAATCGTATTTACTTGACAATTTTTGTCGTCTTCCTACATTATATTAACTGTCGATATTATTGAAGTCTGTTTATATTGTTTCGCGAGTAAAGACAATTATTTTATTATAATCTAAAAAATGAAAAAAAAGCTAAAAAAGCATAACTAATATTATTTGTTAAAATGACATATATAAACCATGTTTCCTAGATTATTTCTACTTTCTTCAGTTATCAAGCTCTATTAATAGTATTATGTTATCGTTTTAGAAATACAACTTAACGATTACCGACATGAAGCAGCCGCTGTTAATACATCGCTCCAAGGCCCGCGACATCCGCGCCGGGATGCCCGAGCTAGTTTACCTCATTCCGGAACTGTGTCGTCAGACTGGCCTCACTGATGAAATGCGCTCAAACTTCCAACTCATGAAGACGCTCGCTGTCCACACTAAGATCGGACCGGACGCCCGTATACAAAGACTCCTACACTTTAACCGCCGTCTCACTCAGAACAAGCAAGTTGTTGAGGTGAGGACTTTGAGTAATTTTCACTCGCGACTTGCTGTGTCTTTAACTTTTTTTTATTTTGTAATCATATATTTCACATTTAATTTTTGTGGCTCAGGGTGTAAACATAAACTCCAACATTTTTCATACTCCCAGTTACTATAATCTATGTAGATATTAATGCTTACATTTTTTTTTACCTAATCTCCGACTCGCAAGTTTGGATAGGAGACTGCTTAACACATTATTGAAGTTTTATAAATTATAACTCTTACTTTCATTCTTTATACCGTTTTTTTTTCGTGTCATTCGTTATCTCTCATTTTCTGGGTCTTTTCTCAACGAACCAAATATAAATTCTAGGCTTCTATATATTCATTCTCAATATGGGGAAATATATCTTATAAATATATTATATCTTAATAGGTTGGAAAGTCTTCGTATTTTCTAATAAAAGTCGCAATAAAATCTTTATGGTTGTAATATTTGTAACTTGCTGAAAAGGCATGACAAGGTTTTTTTTTTTTTTATTTAAATTTTAACATCCATAGGCTCTTGAGTGCCCATGCCTTTTTTTATTTAAATCGGCATGACAAGGTTACATTAGCAGAGTAGGTTCAATATGAAATAAAAAAAGAAACAGCTCCCTGCCACTTTTCATGTCTTTCCGCCAAGTTAGATGAATTCAACGAAGAAATTGGCTACATTTTAAAATTTTACTTTTTAAAAAGGGAAAAAGGCGACCCAAGCCGCGAAAAATATTTGTGAGGTTTATGGACTTAATGCAGTGTCAGTAAGAGTAGCACAGAATTGGAATAAGCATTTTCAGTCAAGAAATTATGATGTCAAATATTGCATTTCGTTCTGGTCACCCAGTTACGGATAAACGTGACGATATTTTTTAAAAAGTGGAGCCAGATCGACATATGGTGCACACATGAACTTTAATAGATATGGCACACCACTCAAAAAAAAAATACATAAAACAGTTATTTACACATAGAGATAGTAATGTTTGTACATTACTATCTCTTCGGCGGTCTTATCGCTTAGTAGCGATCTCTTCCAGACAACCTTTAAAAATATGCATTGAAAAAGTAGGTGCAGCAGCGCAATTATATGTATAATTTGTAAATAAAATATTATGCATGTAAATATGATGCTTTTTCATAATAAATACAAAAAAAAAACATACCTCATACATACACATAATATATACACACAAACATACATATATACATAAAATATTTACTTATTTTCTGTTGATATACAATAAAGTGTATTGTTATGTCATGTTAATCAACCACTCTTTAAAAAAAATTGAATCGATTACGTAATTTGCCTAAAAAACATAAAATAATAATTGAAAAAGCCGCCTTCACGATTTTTGTAAGTGTACAGTACATAATGTGTGAAATTGTTGTGATTTATTTAGCTATCTTTGTTTAATTATTGAATTTTTATCTTGTTCCAGCCTCAGTTGACTTTCTAATAGGTGTTCCTCACGCAAGCGGCATTTCTTGTTTTTTTTTTTTTTTTTTAATTATAATATTATTTTTAACCATTGTTATATCGCCGCAATTATATGTTAATTAATACATATAACCTATACCTATGTATTTAATAACTTCGACAAACATGAGACATTACAAATTATATAGGTACTAAGACAAAAGTTTTATACTATGTATGTACTACATTACATATATATACTATACTTACACTTGTACTATATACTACATGTATACACTATAATGTAGTATGTATCTCAATACCCATTCTTACACACCTCAACTATGTAATTACATACCTAATTCATAAATAAAGTACCTAAGTATTTCGATAATTACCCACAAAAATAAAGTCATGTATCAAGTCACAAAGACTATCCAAGTCAAAATAATAAAACATAATAATAAGAGTTTACGAAATCCAATAATAGTAAGCTGAGTAACAGCAATAAAATGCAAAACAAATTCAATAAAATAAGCCAAATTCAGAAAAATAGCACTATGCGCTATATGTACTCGTAGTCAATCACAAACGAAAGATGCGAATACTAAAATATCGTCAACAATTAATAGCTGAATAGCTGGCGCACGCACACTAACAACACGACAGTCACACAGAAAAAAACGGAGCGGAAATGGCGCGGGGCGCGGTAGCGGCATGCAGCGAGACAGAAACATTTTATTCAAATACCTATTTTTGAAAAGTCTTTTCGGTACCCTTTTCTCTTAAGGAGGAGCAATTAAATAAACTTGACCGCCTCCAAAATCTTTGTATATGGTTAATATTTGGTCTTCGCAAATATGACCATGTCTCCAATTTCCGCAATCAACTCAAGTGGCTCCCAATCCGCTTCCGCAGGAATACTCATATCCTCTTACTGCTTTATGGCGTATTGTTTCGTCCTGATTCACCTTCTTACCTCAATGGACGCTTTGAGTTTCTTTGCGACAACCATGATCATTCCCTTCGTTCTGACACCAATTTAATCCTTAAAACTCCATCTCATACTTTACTCTGAATCCTTCTCTGTTAAAGCTATTTGTCACTAAATGCGTTATGACCGCCTATATCCTCTTCGTATGATATAAGATGACGCCGCGTTGGCGCAACGGTTACAGCCATGGATTGTACATGTTGCGCTGGCGGTTGCGGGTTCGATCCCCGCACATGACAAATATTTGTATTGGCCATACAGGTGTTTGCCGTGGTCTGGGTGTTTGTACAGTCCTTGTGAGCCACCCCACCGTGTCTCGGAGAGCACGTTAAGCCGTCGGTCCCGGTTGTTATCATTTACACCTGATAATAATCGTTACTCATAGTAGGGAATATATCCGCCAACCCGCATTGGAGCAGCGTGGTGGATTAAGCTCTGATCCTTCTCCTACATGGGGAAAGAGGCCTATGCCCAGTTGTGGGATATTACAGGCTGAAGCAAATGATATAAGATAAATTTATTATGTATTTATATATGTATGTATTTTATATATATATAAGTATTATGTATATTTATTATTATATATATTATTTATACCTATGTACTTTATTCAAATATTATAATTCGCACACCAATTATTTGTTTACTTCCTAACTGCAGTTACTATTTTGTGTCCTATACCCAAAGGTTGTCTGGAAGAGATGGCTCTTTCAGCGATAAAACCGCCTTTGTACATCTTTCATTTTATGTTTTTTTTTCTTTTCTTTTAATGATGTGTTCTTAAAATTATTATTAATTACACAATAGGAATAAAGGAATATTATAAAAATCATAAAATTGTTATTGATAAAACTTGAGTTACCTGACGCGAAACGAGAGCGGGCCGCTAGTTTATAAAACGTAGGCTGCTAAACGATGGCGGGATAACCATCCAACTGCTGGCTTTGTGATACACAAGCCAAAGACAAGCAGGGTCTTCGGTGCGACAAAGTCAATCCTATGGTCACCAACCCGCCTGCCCAGCGTGGTGACTAAAAGCAAAACAAATGAGTTTACTCCATTTTTAGCGCGAACTTGTGGAGGACTATGTCTAGCAGTGAACTGTAATAGGCTGAAATGATGATAGAAAATTAAATACTAGAAATATCAGTGATAAGGTAGCCCTTTGTACCATACGATACTTTGTTAAAATCTATCTGATATGTATATTATTTCTGTTTTGGTTTACAAAAAAGGTATATTTGTTATGTTATTATATTATTCATATTTGCTATATTTAGGTACTTATAAAAAATGCATTAACATGTAACTTACGTAACTACTTCATGTAATTAGAAATTATTATACAATTATTTTGTATTTATCAGGAACTAGCAAAATGGAATATGAAACTGTCAAATACTTTAGTGCGTTTTAAAGGTCGTCAACTTCCAAACGAAATAATCGTACAAGATACACACTCTATTTCGGCGGGTAATACTAATGATGGCTGGACCAGGGATATGCGGTATTAACAATCATATCATATTATTACTCTTATCCTATACATATAATGCCTGTAAATTTGTTCCGTTATCTCATATCTATATAAATAAAAATGAATATTGCTAAGCGCATAACTCAAGAATGGCTCAACCAATTCAGCTAATTTATAGATATCATAAACTATTAATGTTTTTTTTTTTTTTAAATTGTATATAACTAGGATGGCAAACAAGTGTACGACTCACCTGATAGTAAGCAACCACCGTAGCTTATAGACGTCTGCAATAGCAGAAGCATAGCTAGCGCGTTGTTGACCCTATCCCCGGGAGACGACACCCCCCCCCCCAAGCTTTGAACACCTTACTCTCCAACAGAAACAACACTGCTTGAAAGCAGTATTATTTAGCTGTGATCTTCTGTAAGGTCGAGGTACTTTCCCAGTCAAGCTACTCCATATTTTACGCCACCTCAGTTATATATTAATAAACTATAGATAAATGAAAACTAAGCAAAAAAATAACAAGAATACATCGGTATTAATTATTATCATTAATAAAGTACAAAATTTAATAATTTTATTCTAGATCTAAAAAGCTGCATATGATTGCAAGTCTACCTTCTTGGGTTCTAATAACACCTGACCGACAAAGAAAAGATGCAGAAAACTTTGTGGAGTTGATTATGAAAACTGGTAACGGAATGGGTTTCAGAATGCCTAGACCAGATATAGGTATTAACATTACATTTTCAAAGTAGAGCTAACATTTCATGTTTTGTTTCATCAATTGTCATAATTTATCAATTTTTACAGTGACACTTCAACGAGATGGGCATATGGACTACGCCAATGTCTGTGAAAATGTTGTTGCAAGAAAAAATCCTGCATTGCTTTTATGTGTATTGGCTCGAAATAGTACAGACAGGTAAATTTTTACATGAATACAAACTAATATTGTTTTACCTTTATCTAATTATTTATTTTCATGAAAACAAACAGCTATTAACTTTAATTAAGCTAGTTTTTTTATTAGCGCATGGCTTGTGCTGCATGCATGCATTGTTGTGTGCATGTTTGTTATACCGTGTATATGTATGTATGTGTGTGTGTGTATATATATATATATATATATATATATATCGCTTCAGCCTCTTTTCCCATGTAGGAGAAGGATCAGAGCTTAATCCACCACGCTGCTCCAATGCGGGTTGGCGGATATATTCCCTACTATGAGTAACGATGTACATGATAACAACCGGGACCGACGGCTTAACGTGCTCTCCGAGGTACGGTGGGGAGACCCACAAGGACTGCACAAACACCCAGACCACGGCAAACACCTGTATGGCCAATACAAATGTTTGTCATGTGCGGGGATCGAACCCGCAACCGCTGACGCTACAGCTACAATCCATAGCTGTAACCATTGCGCCAACGCGGCGTCATATATATATATTTATATATATATATATATATATCTATATATATATATACAGTATAACACAAATATATACATAAATCGATAATATTGATTAGATTATTTTACTTTTATTAAGATATGATGAATTTAAACGGCTTCAATAATTAGGTATGAAGCCATAAAGAAGAAATGCACAGTAGATCGCGCTGTACCCACCCAAGTGATCTGCGCACGAAACATGACAAGTAAATCGGCTATGTCTATAGCTACTAAAGTGGCCATTCAAATCAATTGTAAGGTATGTATAGTTACTATATTTTTAACAGATTTCAAAATATGGATCGCATATCAATTTTTTGGTTAGGTTAAACAAAGGTAAAAATCGTAGAGAGATAACGTTATCGCATAAGGTATTTTTTACTTTCCTATACGTATATATAGGTATATATACGTATATATATTCTTCAAACAGCTATTTAAATAAACCAAATTATAAAGGAGGCAGGAACGCAATTTTTTCTCGCTGGTTAAAGAGTAGGTATCTGTGCAGTAAAAGTATACTGCGAACCGGCGGGAGCTTCAAACTATAATACACTTCATTGGCATAGGCCTCTTTCCCCATGTAGGAGAAGGATCAGAGCTTAATCCACCACGCTGCTCTAATGTCGGTTGACGGATAATATATATATTCCTATTATGGGTAACGATCTCGATCAGGTGTTTATGATAACAACCGAGACCGACGGCTTAACGTGCTCTCTTAGGCACTGTGAGGAAGACTGCACAAACACCCAGACCACGAAAAACATCTGTATGGCCAATAAAAATGTATGTCATGTGCGGGGATCGAACCCGCAACAGCTACAAACCAGTGCTGTGACCGTCGCACCACCGCGTCGTAATTATAATTAATTTATTAAAAATGAATATTTTAATTTGTAAAATACCCGTAAAAAGTACCATGACTGGACCCGTATGGATAATACCGTGAATGGCCATGTATAGTCAATTTTTTTAGGTGTGTGCTATTTAGTAAACTAACCCTGTCATTAACGGAATTCACGATTTTTCATTTTTTCACTTTCAACAACACAGCTTACGGACTGTAAAACTCTATTTACTATTTATTTCACTAAAAGCAAATATTAATTTGTCATTTTAACACATAAACTGTTAAAATACGAATATCGAGAGTATAGATAATTAATATTTTTTAATATGTCATTTCAATATCTTTTTTATAAAGCAAATAGGGACGTGGTCATTATATTTTTAGAGGTGAATGATTATAAGTGAATGAACAAATTGAATGAAAAAATAGGCCATGATCTTTACCTGTAGAGGGAAATCCCACAGCGCCGAACACGAAAGATGCATTAAAAAAAAAATAAGGAATTTGTACACATTTATTCGTCATTATAAGCTACATAACAACCATAGACATTTGTATAAATCAACAAAGCATCGAAAAAATACAAATCCAAATAGAAAACCAAAGCTTTATCATTGGTGTTAATTTTTGATTCATTTATAATGTGGCATCTTGTACCGAACAAAGTTATAAAGTGACCGAATAATAACATATGGCCGAATGCACCTAAAACACAATAAAGGTGACATCTTTCACAGATATACATATCTGAACACACTGGAATATTAGCGCATGCCTCTTGAGCCCATTCCTTACATGAAAAACGTTTTTTTTTATATATATATATATACTACTAGGTGGGCCAACAAGCTTTCGGCTCGCATAAAGGTATGCGATTACCTTATTATAGCCTCCTATAACACCAGAGGCATCGCAAGCGCGTTGCCGACCTTACTCTCCCACCAAGAGCATCTAATCTATCCAATTTTTATGGAGAAGAGGTTCTCTAACCTTTTTTGGATTTTCTCAGACTTGCATTTCATTGTATTGCCTTTTACTGTATTGACCTTTTAAACAGCAAAGTCACCTATACTTGACAAGCACTTTTGAACCATGTGCGCCAACGACGTCTATAGGTGACAAAAAACCCGGACCACAAAAATATTAAATACAATTATTAAAAAAATATATTTCTAGTATTTTAATTCAACATTTCTCATAATAGAATATTCCAGCAACGTTTAAGTATAATAAACAAGTCTTTTAGAGCTACGCGTACTGAGAAACGTTTAAATTAAAACATGCATTCTTATTCCACATAAATGATATGTCCACAACGCCGAAGTCGTCTATAGTTGACCGCTAGGAATGTGACGCAAGAGGTGTAGATGTTTTTTAAGCTATTCAAAATTTTGAGTTGAGTTTGATATATTGAACTTGAGAACAGGTTTGAACTTGTTATATTTTCTATGAATAATTTGATATTTGAATTAAACAAAAGGTAAAAAACATAAAACTAACATCACCTAACACATAAATATAAAATGAATATTTTTTTTTTTTTTTATGTCACTAGGTCGGCAAACAAGCGTACGGCTCACCTGATGGTAAGCGATTACCGTAGCTTATAGACGCCTGCAACACCAGAAGCATCGCAAGCGCGTTGCCGACCCAATCCCCCCAGGAGCTCTGGTCACCTTACTCACCAACAGGAACACAATACTGCTTGAAAACAGTATTATTTAGCTGTGATCTTCTGTAAGGTCGAGGTACTACCCCAGTCGGGCTGCTCCATATTTTGAGCAGGAAATTCCTGCTGTGCCCTACCTCAGTTATTAAATTATATAAAACATCAAAGCAACTAAAATCAATCAAATCGCCATAATAAATCTGATATCTCAAATCTGGCGCATCCCTAGAGCGTCACCATTAATCCGTTCACTACACGCCGTTGTCAAGGATAGACGATACCGTGGTGACGACATAAGCGAATAGCGAGAAAATTAGTGCAGTGTAACATGAGCGATACCTTAGAATATCGTCGCATTTTAGAAAATGTCGATGATTTTTAATAATATACAATTTACAAATAATTATTTTAGGTTAAGGGGCTACACTACCTCAGCTCGAATTCAGATTTCACCCGTACTAATTAATACACATTAGAATTTGAGCGCTTGGATGTTCATCGCGCGAATTATATGTATTTTCTCCCCACAAACATTATCAATCGTTATTTTTTTAAAAACGCAACATATAAAATGTTCTTCATACTTATTTCAATTACCATGCTTAATCTCAAGTCCATAACTTCTATATTTACTGAGATATTAAGGTTTTAATTCAAAAATAGAGGTAACTTTGCATTTTTTTTGTATTGAGAAAATTTTATGGAATCGTGTTTTCGAAACATATGAAAGATAATTTATGTCCTGAACTTTACCATACATAAATTTCAAAGTTAAATATTCAATAGTTTGGAAGATATGGACATCCTGCCGAGTGGAAAATAAGCAATTTGAGGTAGCATACACTCTTAAGAGCAAAGATTACGATTTTCTTTCTCATTCTCAAAATTGTATGGCAGCATCAACACCATCTCTAACCCCCACTCTCATAATAGCTTTTCTTGTGTGCTTAAGTTAACCTATGCTTGTGTGCGCCAGACCTGCGGCTTTGGTGTAGTGAAATCACATAATATTTATTCACATTCAAATATGCGTCGTTAGATTACACGTTGTTACAGAATGCGTTGAAGAAATAAAGGTTCACTGCTCGTTCCCCGTAGGTGATAGCGTGATAATATGTAGCCTATATGTTGACCCGACTTCTTAATAATATTTGTGGCTTTGAAGTAAATCCATGCAGTACTTTTTGAGTTTATTCCGGACATACATACAGACAGAAATTCTAAAAACTATATTTTTGGCTTCCGTATCGATTGTAGATAAAAAAATATTCAATGTACAGTTTTACCATTTTATTATATGTATAGATAACAGAATGTTGTATTTACGTAATAGAATAGAAATAATTTAGTGTAACGATAGTGTGTATTATAAAGAAATATAGATTTAAGATGTAATTTTCGTTGAAGTGCACTGCACCAGCGCTCTTTAGGACGAGCCGCCTCTGCCATAACTATATAAATAAAAACTAATGTTGCTAAGCGCATAACTCGAGAATGGCTCGACCAATTCGGCTAATTTAATTTTTGTATATTCCTCGCAAAACAACGTTTGCTGGGTCAGCTAGTATAATATAAAAGTGTAGCACATAAAACTGTCATTAAAGTTTACTGTGGTTCACAGGAAACTTTTGTGGGACCTTAGGATGAAACTTAAGATTAGCCAATGAGAGCTTCGTGAAAAACAATGTTATCAGTCGTTTTGTTTAGATGTTAGAGAGTGCGCCGCCGGCGCAAGCTTTTTTAGTCATAGTAATTACAAATAATGTGACAATAATACTGATAGAGTCGACTTTTTTTCTAGACGCAGGCCGCCCAATTATGTTGTAAATTTTATTTGTGACGTCTTTTTGTATTGACCATTTTACATTATAAATTTGTAAATTTATCATTTATAAGATGAATATATAAATATAAAGATGTCCGATTATTATTATTTTTTTCGTAACTCTGTACCTAATCTATTAATTCTTGACAAAAATATTCAATATATTATCAGGTTTTGAAAAATTTCAATGATATATTATAAAAAAAATGAATTTTACTTTCATCCACGGCTTATTAATATTGTTCATTCATTTGCTCTTTGTGTCATTTTACTAAACTACACTTTTACTCTGTTTGTCTGTGGTCGAAAGTACGCCATATTTGTTTACCATTTAGGACACTTCAAAAAAATGGACTTTAAATCTAAAAGCCTATTAGAATAAGTAACGTTTGATTCACCAGTCTGTTAAATGAGGTACAGTAGGAAATATCGTAGTCAAAATCTAGAGTAGTCCGACTGGGAAATACCTTGAACTTACAGAAGATCCTAGCAAAATAGTACTGCTCTCACGCAGTGTCGTGTTCCCGTGGTGATTAAAGATAGCCAGAGCTCCCGGGGAGGATCGGGGAATAAGGTCGAATATACGATAATCGCTTGACATTAGGCGAGCCGTACGCTCGTCCGCCGACCTACTGACGCGCGTCTCTTGTGGCAGCTGGGCGGCGCGCCGTGGTCGCTGGACGTGCCCATCCCGCACTTCATGGTGGCGGGCTACGACGTGTGCCACGACACTCGCCACAAGGAGCGCAGCTACGGCGCCTTCGTGTCCACGCTCAACAAGCAGATGACGCAGTACTACTCCAGCGTCAATGCGCACACGTCGGGCGAAGAGCTTAGCGCGCACATCGGCTTCAACATGGCCACCGCCGTGCGCCGCTACCAGGAACGGAACGGTGAGCCGACAGCCCTCCACTAGTCGTGGGCCTGTCCACGTAGGAGAAGGGTCGGAGCTTAATCCTCCACGCACGCATAGCGAGTTGGGGGCTATTATTATATTCCCTTCTATGAGTAACTATCGCTGTATGATGTATACCATAACATCTTGGACCGAAAGCTTGATGTACTCTCTGAGGTACGGTGGGGAGACCCCCAAGGACAGACTTCTAAACTGGAAAGAATATTTGTATAAATACAAATATCCACCCCGAGCTGAGTTCGACTGACCTTCAAACCGCCGGTGTTTAGACGCGGCATTAATGTCTAGCAGTGATTGTTTAATGTCAAAAAGTTCTGCTAGTTTTCTAGCATATTCTGTAAAAAAATCACAATTTGAACACTTAAATCGATTGCTATATAATAAAAAAAATTGTGACATTCGTATTCTATTTAGTTTTATGTCATTGTTCCAGGTGCTTTACCTGGGCGCATCTTTTTCTATCGTGATGGCGTAGGGGATGGCCAAATACCTTACGTGAAAAGTCACGAGGTAAGATATTTAACTCATACTGTGTGACCTTGATACGTTAATTATTATTATTGAATAATCATGACATTCGTTTAAATAAAAAATGGCTGAATGCCATGATTATTCAATAATAATAAAAAAAATATCGTATAAAAATTAAAGCTGATTAATTTTGTAACGAAAATTTGTGTCATCATCATCACTTCAGCCCATCGCAGTCCACTGTTGGACAACGACCTCCACAAGTTCACTCCAAAAACTCAACTCACGCTAAACTCACTACGCTGGGCAGGCAGGTTGGTGACCGCAGGGCTGGCTTGGTCGCACCGAAGACGCTGCTACCCATCTTCGACATGTGTATTTCGAAGCCAGTAGTTGGATGGTTATCCCACCATCGGCCGCCTTTATAAGTTCCAAGATGGTAGTGGAACTGTGTTATTCCTTAGTCGCCTCTTACGACACCCACGGGAAGAGAGAGAGGCTATATTCTTACTGACATAGCCAGCTCTGCCGTCACCAGCCTGCCCAGTGTAGTTACTATGGGCAAAATACATAAGTTCAGGGCATTTTTGGCGCGGATTGGGGGGGGGGCTATGTCCAACAGTAGACTGTGATAAGCTGAAGTGATGATGTTGACTTAGTGTACTTTGGAGGTGCCGATATATAGCTGTGAATGTTTGTCGTCAGTGACTATATTCTTTATTGCTGTAGTCACACAGCTTGTGTCCACAAAATTTGTATAATAACCAGTAATAGTACCTTATTTAAGATTGTGAGGCCCCAATTAGGTTATGAGCTTGTAAAGAGGATATTTAGATAGTTCATACTAACTCTGCATGTTCTTGAGTTAAAGTTAAATGTATATGTGTACTGTGTGGCTACGGTACTAAAGAATATAGCCACCCCCTCTCTTCCCGTGGGGGTGTCGTAAGAGGCGACTAAGGGATAACACAGTTCCGCTACCACCTTGGAACTTAAAAAGCCGACCGGTGGCGGATAACCATCCAACTGCTGGCTTTAAAATACACAGGCCGAAGACAGGCAGCAGCGTCTTCGGTGCGACAAAGCCAGTACTGCGGTCACCAACCCGCCTGTCCAGCGTGGTGACTATGGGCAAAACACATCAGTTCACGTTATTTTTGGCTTTAACTTGTGGAGGCCTATGTCCAGCAGTGGACTGTATAGGCTGTAATGATGTATATGTGTACACCACAGACTATTATTTAGATAATATATTTTATAGGTAGACGAGATTAAAAAAAGTCTTGCGGAGATCTACGCGCCTAATCAACCGAGATTGGCGTTCATCATCGTGTCAAAGCGAATCAACACCAGAGTTTTTGTAGACTGCGGTCGCACCGGCGAAAACCCAAGGCCGGGAACGGTAATAGACGACGTGATCACGTTGCCAGAACGGTCAGTACTTTGTAACTTTAAGCTTATTACAAGTAACAAAGTGATCTAGTTAATATTACAGAAAGTAGTAACAAGTACTGTTCCCATTTTTTTTTTTTATGTACAAGCTTGCAATGCTCCCAAGTGTTACAGGCGTCCATAGGCTACAGTAACATAACAAACTTAACATTAGACGTACAATATGCTTATTTAACACCCTAGTGCTGGGGTCGGCAACCTGCGGCTCATTAATTCCATACGGAATATTGTTGATTGTATCAAAAAAAAAAATTAAAATTGATTTGAATTTATTGACGAGGATTGGATTTGCTTGCTAAAATGTAACATACAGTAAAAAGCTAAAATGTAACATACATTTTAGCAAACAAACTCAATAGGAGCGTTGGCTTTGAATGGTTTTACGTTGTTTTTTTTTTATTATTTTCAGGACAAGTTACATTGTTTAGTACAGTTTTAAATTTTCTACTTAAATTATCATGCAAAGCTCCCATTTTGTTTGCCCAATTGTTTTTTTGAAGTACAAGTTATAGCTGTGAGTAAATGTTTGTTTTAATTTTTTTACTTATATAATAGGTAATTATCTTATAATTTCAAACACACACACACACGTGTGTGTGTGTGTGTGTGTGTGATCTAATTAATATGAGTAAAAAGATATTTTTTTTATAATTTTTTTTTTACCAAAAAACTATTTATACAAGTACTATTTATTATTGGCAACAAACAATTCGACTGTCCCTACGTATATTATCGCAACTGAAAATTTTCTATTTTTTTTTTTTTTTTTTTTATTGCATGAAAAAACTACTTTTTATGTATATTTTCAAAGAAAAAAGAGGAAATGCTATAAAATACACATAAAATCACATTTTTCATGAGTTTATACTCATTATCGATACTTAACAAATCATTCAGCGTAAAAATGTAAAGTGCCTTTTTTGAATTTCGATATTATACGTAGGGACAGTCGAATTATGTGACTCTTTAAAAACTTTGAAATTTTGTAAATTGTAATTTTTTTGGCTCTCCTGGCTCAAAAGGTTGCCGACCGCCGCTCTAATGGTATAAAAAATATTCAATTATAGCAGTAACACATTAGAATTACGAGTATCAGTTTCCCACCAAGTCTTCTTACGAAATTACTAACTTTTTTTTTACCAACTAAAAATTCTATCAATGGTATGCAGCCCATATCGCAACTCTTTTTACAAAGCGTATATCTTTAGATAAAAAATTTTGCCGTGTGGTGTCGGCCGAGCAAAATAGCATCACCCCTTTCTTCCCGTGGGGGTCGTAAAAGGCGACCAAGGGATAAACCTGGCTCAAAATCATCAGGGTCCTGGAGTAGGAAAACTTCATTTGAAACCCGGAATGGGGTATCCGTCAAGCATTCGTGGCATATCTCTAAAATGCGAAAGACTCTTGCAGCCGAACTAGCTCCACACGTATCGATTCGTCGTTCCTGTAGGCCTAGCCAGTGAGGTCGAGAGGGTGGCGCAGAGCTTAGGCAACTCTACGTTTTCCTGAAGTGTGTCCTAGGCGACACAGTGTTTGTCTGACACTGTCTAAATCGTCTGCAATAGACGGACTAAGGCCAATGATGATGATGATATCTTTAAAATACATGCTCTGTAGTTGATCTAATGTGAATTGATTGTATGGCTTTAAATTTATAGGCTATGTATTTTTTCCTATAAAAACAGTAATGTTACGTACGTACTTCAGCCGATACGATACGGATAGTTTTAGAAAAGTATCGCCAATACCTATACGGACTGAAGATTAAAGGTATAAAATATGATGTGGTTTTCATACAAACAAAATTATTTGTACTTATAATAATATTTATTTAGAATGATAATTATTCACAAAATTGAAGATCAGAATTAATTTTCGTCATTAATAATTATATATAATATTTATTCACAGTTGAGATTTTAATTATGAAAAGCACAATATTCTTAAATTATTCGGTGAAAGCCGATTTCGTAAGTCTTTTTGGACGAGACCTGTTGTTGAGAATAGTCTTTCATATGCGACAGAACTTATTTGGAAACTTAAATATGCATTATGTATCGGCATATAAATAGATCGGCAAAATTAATATCTCCGATTCTGATGTATTGAAAAACTCGCGTTATCGCCGATATCTTTATGGTACCGGTATCAGATGCATCCTTAATTTCTGTATCTTATTACGTTAAGGTTTACACAATGAAGTGCGTCCGAGTTCATGTTAATTGCGCAGAAGTTAATGTTGATAACTAAAATATTTATGATTTTTCAGTTATGACTTCTTTTTGGTGTCTCAAAATGTACGGGAAGGAACTATTGCTCCCACGTCGTACAACGTCATCGAAGATACGGCATGCTTGCCGCCAGACCGCGTAAGTTTACACGTAACTCTTAGAACACTTTGTCCCACTAACAACCATACATTATCCGTTAACGCGACACGAGACCCGTCAGCATTGTTAGAGTCGTGCATTCGTTCCGCTTTGAACGTTTGTGTTTCCAGACCTCCGACACAGGAGGAGCAAGTCCTAGTAGGGGCCGTCGAGTGTGAAGCGTTTACTTATTACACTTCAGCCTGTAATATCCCACAACTTAGGGGCATAGGCCTATTTCCCCATGTAGGAAAAGCATCGAAGCTTAATCTATCACGCTACGCCAATGCGGATTGGCTGATATATTCCATAATATGACTAACGACCGCTATCAGATGTACATGATAACAACCGGGACCGACAGCTTAACGTGCTCTCCGAGGCACGGTGGGGAGACCCACAAGGACTAACAACCAAACCGGAAATAAATATTTGTATAAACACAAATATTCCACTCCGAGCAAGAATCGAACCCGCGACCGTCAGTGTTTGGGCGCCGTCTTCACACGTACGATTACACCAGAATAGTCGTCCCTTGCGTTTACTTATTGTTTACTTATACTTGCAGCTGCAGCGCCTGACGTACAAGCTGACACACATGTACTACAACTGCTCGACGCAGGTTCGCGTGCCGTCCGTGTGCCAGTACGCACACAAGCTGGCCTTCCTCGCCGCCAACAGCCTGCACGGCCCGCCGCATTACACGCTCAGCGACACCCTCTACTTCCTTTAAATCTCTTTTTTTTTTTCTTTTTTTTTTTATTATGTAAGCTTTCAAACCCACCTCACGTTGCCTTTTTTTTATTTACGAGACCGAATGGTCCTTTTTTTCGTATGTAGTTTCTTTATTGTATTTAAATAGATCTAATTAAACAACTAAGAAAAAATCAACATCAATCATTTAATGTCATCTTCTTCGTAAGATGACATGTATGTTTAAATAAGGCATAGTGATGTTGCTCTCTAAAAAAGGCCATAATGTTCGATGTTCCTGTGTGTTAAATTGAAAGTCAATGTTTGATACATTTTATATACCTAAATGATGACAACCTGTAATAAAACTTTTTGATGTCTATATATTATGCAGCTTCTTACGACTGCTAATATATTAAATGTTTTTGGCGATTGTTTACTGATTCTAGAAATTCGTTTCTCGTCAGAATACACGTTAACTGAATGTCTAGTGCGAGTTTCGTTTGATCCATCTCGCAATAACGGGCGTAATTTTTAACTTCATTTTATATGAGAAGTTCGGGAATTCAACCTAGTTGTCGCGTTTGCCGCTAGATGACTGTATCGATTGTATCGTATATTCTTTATCGTCTAGGCTGCACTGTTTAAATTCCCATGAAAATAATCTTCACGTATAAACGCGTTTCTGTCATGTTTCTGTAAATAAAACTTGCACTAGCCACTCTGTTGTGATCATCTGAAAATTTTACTTCGATCAAATCCTTAACTCAGAATATATGTCCAAACATTCAGACATATTTGTTCTGGAGAACACAAAATATTTACGTCTTGTACGTATATAAAAAATCAATATTTCTGTGTTCAATAAACATAGAAGTTATACTCTATCTTTATCAGTTATCTTTTGCTCTATATGATTATCTCTATAGTAAAGGAAAGGAGGACCGACTTCGTATTTTAGTCGTTTCCATATTCTACTTTACTTAGTTTTAGTTTTTTTTTGAATGTGTCATCTTGTTTTAGATTTAAGATGTTTATTTAAGTTACTGATAAGGGCTAACTTTTGTCAAAACAAATTGATTAATTCATGTTAACCTTATTATACTCGTGTTAAATATTTAAGAACCACATATTTTAATTATTCTTTCTGCGAATAAACCCAAATACGGGTATTTATGACTGCTTTCAGCTATTTCCTAAAGTAAAGTTTAAAAAAAAAACATCTTTAACTGTTGATAGTTTTTTAAATATCTTATATTTAGAGATTACTTTTGTACTTTGAATAAAGTATTATTTTCTTAATTTTTTGTAGATTTTTATTTTTTTCAAAAAAAGCAAGACACCTCACAAATCGACGAGATCAGTACAGGACACGTCAACTCTAAAACTGATTTACATAAAGTTAAAGCTTCGACAGTGCGCGAATAAGAATCATCACTTTTCCAAATTTTAAATCAATCTTTTTTACGAAATTTTCTTATTTTCAGTTATCCGCAACCACAAGTGTCTGTCCGATGCGCTGCAAGATTTCAACTTGAGTTTTATGTAATTGTCAAAACAGAAGCCAACTTAGACTTGTAAATACCGAATAAGAAAACAGTTTTTTCTGTTCCGTCCTTGCAAATAATTGCGTTTTATTGCAAACGAAAAGAAACGGTTTCAATTTTGACCGACAAGTAATACAACATACGTAGTGGAATAAATATCAAATTAAATACAACAACATAAAAAAAAAAACAGTTCAATTGGGAACTTGCGTAAAAAAATAATTTCAGTACTTTTTGCGTGATGCACGAACAAACATACTTAAGCATTAAAAAAAAAACACTAAATTAATAATGTTCTTGATTTCTATAAGCACTGTGAAGACCAGACGCGGCTCGTCCTAAAGAGCGCTGGTGCAGTGTACTAACACTCCAAATATAATATTGTGTAAACCTGTGTAATTTTAAATCCTATATTTCTTAACCGACTTCAAAAAAAGAGGAGGTTTCTAATTTCGATCTTATATATATTTTTTATGTATCTTCGGGGATAACTTCGTCGTTTATGAACCGATTTTAATAATTCTTTTTTGTCAGAAAAGAGATATCCTAAGAATGGTACCATGATAAGGAAACCAGAATCTGATGTTGGGATCCCAAAAAATCGAGGGAAACCCTCGAAAATCCGCATAACATTTTACTGGGTGTACAGATTTTGATGATTTTTAATTTAATCGAAAGCCGGTGATTATCATGTCCTTTAACGCCAGCCTTTTTTTTTGAGCGCCACGCCTCAAATCTATTCCCGTGCCCTGTACACCAAGGCATAAAATAAACAAAAATACCTACGAAGAAAATAGTGTTGCCAAGAGTCGTTGTCGAGTACCACACGGAACACTGACTTGTTTTTGTTGGTTTTTATGCTACTTATATAATCTAGGAAGGTTTTTTTTCAATATTTTTCTTATGTTATCTTGCACTCGTTATATATACTTACAATAACATAAATAAAAAACAAACATTACAAAAATAATCGTAGTAAAGCACAATACTCTTTTCTATATCGCTATGACGTCACTGTCACGACTGGACGACTGCGGCGCAGCTGACCTACGGTTTTGAAACTTCCTTAAGGTTGATTGACGACCAGTTTTTCGCGCTCTCCGTTTGATCGTGAGTGTAGAACCATCGCTCCAGAGTTTTAACTGACACGCGCCACGAAAATCAACCCCGCGCACTATGGGAAAATCGCGTATGTTTCGTTTCAAAACTCCGTATCTCAGTTGTTTCAAAACTAAATGAGCTGTAATTTTGCACGCATATACTTGTATGTACAAAGTTTAAATAATTTTGATTTTGAAAATTAAGTTGATTAATTAATTTAAGAAATAAAACTTAAAAAAATACATGCATTCATATCATATTCATTTATTCATATTGAAAAAAAAAACCGACTTCAAAAAGAAAACTAAAAAGTGAAAAATAAATTTACTTAGTACAAAGTAATTCGTGTTTTGATTTAGTTAATCAGAAATGATTAAATAAATATTTTATAATTTTGAAGTCGGTGCCAAGTAAAACAATAACTACTCTACTCTAGTATCTACTCGTAAGTTGTATTCAGTTTTCTTTCATAATTTTTTGACATTTCATTCATTATTCACTATTTTTCATTGACTATTAGGTTGAATACTGTTATTATTCTGTTATTGTTTTGACATATCTAATAATATTTTTTGTACTTGTTTGTTGTTTGTATTTGTTATTGTAGCCAGGTTGTTGTAGTATTTACTTTGCACCAACTTCAAAATTATAAAATATTTATTTAATCATTTCTGATTAACTAAATCAAAACACGAATTACTTTGTACTAAGTAAATTTATTTTTCACTTTTTAGTTTTCTTTTTGAAGTCGGTTTTTTTTTTTGTTACAAATTATTTTATTTTACAATTTTTAGTGATGGGCAGATCTAACAAGGATGCTTTTTCTCTTATGTCGGGGGTTCGGAAACATACACAATACACAAGCACAAGCACCCAGATCATGATAAACATCTATATGGCCAATACAAATGTCTGTCGTGCGCGGGGATTGAACCCACTAACGCCAGCGCAACAGCCGGTGCTGTGACCGCTGCGCTAACGCGTCGACATACTATGAGTAAAGTTCGCTATCAGGTGTACGTAATAACAACCGGGACTGACAGCCTAGCGTGTTCTCCGAGGCTAGGTTGGGAGAACCACAAGGATTAACAACTAGACCGAAAATAAATATTTGTAAAAACATAAATATCCACTCCGAGCGGGAATAGAACCCGCGACCGTCGGTGTTTAGGCGCCGCTGACACGGCACATGCACCCTTATATCAAAGCGGTCGTCAAACAGCAAAAGGTAAATGCTGTAAATTGTTGAGAAATTCCCTCGAGTGTTAATAGGCTCCATCATCAAACCTGGTCCTGCGACACAGATGATCACACAGCAGGTAATTGCTATAAATCGTTGAAAAGTTCCCTCGACTATCTTTCGTCTCCATCATCAGACTTTAATGGCACTTGTAACTCATATAGGTGCAAAGTTCTCATCAATAGAAACGAATTAAGTTCAAACAGCAGGTAATTGCTATAAATCGTTAAAGAGTTCCCTCGACTATCTTTCGTCTCCATCATCAGACTTTAATGGCACTTGTAACTCATATAGATGCAAAGTTCTCATCAATAGAAACGAATTAAGTTCAAACAGCAGGTAATTGCTATAAGTCGTTGAAGAGTACCCTCGACTATCTTTGTCTCCATCATCAGACTGAAATGGCACTTATAACTCATATATATGCAAAGTTCTCATCAATAGAAACGAATTAAGTTCAAACAGCAGGTAATTGCTATAAATCGTTAAAGAGTTCTCTCGACTATCTTTCGTCGCCATCATCAGACTGAAATGGCACTTATAACTCATATATATGCAAAGTTCTCATCAATAGAAACGAATTAAGTTCAAAAAGCAGGTAATTGCTATAAATTGTTGAAGAGTTCCCTCGACTATCTTTCTTCTCCATCATCAGATCGACTCCAGACCTTTACACGTTCAATGCCACTACGATTTTCATGATGCCTCGCGGATGCCGCATACATTTCACGTTGGACTCGCTAAGCGAGTCGCCGGCACTGCAATATAATTTAAATGGACTCGTCACGCGAGTTCACTGGCATTATGTAAGGGTAAAATTTATCTTTTGTTATTATTGTGGCCGGCTTAGTCTCCGTAACGTTTGTATGGGAAGTATAAAGTATTTGAGGACTATTCAGTGTGTTCTAACTTAAAAACATGGCAAAAAACTCAAAGGGGAAAATAAAAGGTAAATTTGTTTCGTAATTTAGGCAGTTGTTCTCAACTTTTGATACAGTGGTTAATTTTAAGGTTATATTTTATACTAATAATATTTCTGAACAGCAATTTCCTATCCTATTGAGCACTTTGGGATAAACTAAAAAAAAGAGTAAGGGCAAGAAACGCACCGCCGACAGGTCTAAGAGAGCTCCAAACCGCAATCAAGGAAGAATGGAACAGCATACCGCAAGTGTTTGTAAAAAAAAATATTCCTACAATGAAAAATCGAATGGAAGCGGTTATTCAGGCTGGGCAATACCTCGTATTAACAAATCATTGTCTTCAAAAAAAAAATTTTTTTTTAACCTTATATACTACAACGTCTTACAAACAGAACTACCCGAACGAGTGAATTTGGGTAATTCTATTGTTTTGTTGCTATTGTAATGATTTCGAAGGTCAAAGCTGCACATAATGGGTTTTTAAAAAGCTAACAATGTGTACTTCAATTTAATTCCAGTTGTATTTGCAAACAACATTAAATTAAAAAAATACTTGCGGTCAAAATTAAAATGTAGGGGTGTGCGATTTCTTTGCTCTCGAGTGTATTTCACTCACTCACATTTCATATCATGAAATTAAAAAAAACTTATGTTAGTAAAAAAAAAATCTTTTAATTTTCTTCTAAACGAAACTTGCCCTAACAATAACAAACACAAAAAAAAAGAATTATCCAATTTGATATTAGATTTACAGTGAACGCCACATCAACCCACTAAAAATCAAACATAAAACCATATCTGTTAATAAAACCGTAATTTATCTGTTATTTAGATGTTTGTGATGCTTTCATTCTGTTTTAGCTTCATATTATAAGTAGTATCCAAGCTATTAATTTGATGACGTTAAAGTTTGAGAATCAGCGGCATTGAACTCGCCTAGCGAGTTCATGGCATTGCAGAATACATTTTTTTTCTTTCAAATGTAAAAATGTTCGTTACATCCAGGCCACCATGTAAATGTTTAAATAATGTCATATTAAGTCTACAATGTAATTTTGAACAGAATAATCAGAAGCGTTTTGAAAATATTACCGAAAAACACTGAACTCGCCACGCGAGTCACTGGCACTGGAATAAAATTAACGTAAACACGCAGGGCGAGTCGGTGGCACTGAACGTGTTAAATAGTAGTACTTTATAGTACTTAATGAAAACATGATGTTAGCCGAGCGCTGGGTGCCTCGACAAAAACAATCTTGGAGCACAACCTGAAAAGAACCATCCACAAGCGTGATATGTCGTTGGCAAGGGCTCTGCTCAAGATGCTGGGATCAGGCGTGGCTCATGATATAGTAATAAGAAAGTAGATATATAAATATATAAATTCTTATATCCTTTTGGTTTATCAAATAGTTACAAATAGCAGTTATTTTGCATGTTGATATATTTATTTAAATTTTAGTTAAGCTAAGTTTGATTATTAATATTATCTCAACTTTACACTTTATATAAATTTGATTGATGACCTTTTTAAATGAATTTTATTATTAACATGTAGCATCTTTACTGTTAATTTTTTATGCGAAGTAATTTTAATTATACTTGCTACACGGCATTAATATAATGTGGAATGTTGTGTACCCCGTGATGGGATACATATTAGATAATAATGTAATAGTGAATTATATATAATGTTCCATATGTATTCTGTGGATGTACCTATAAAATAAAATAAAAAAATAGATAAATAAATAGTTATGTAGTGAAATTTAAGTAAATAACAGAAATAGATAACTTATACATAGATAAACAAATAATAACTATATAAAAAATAATATATATATAAGAAAAAAAAAAAAAAAAAAAAAAAATCCTTACTAACAGTAACATAGGTTAAGTGTACATTGTAAGTAGAACATAAGTGTACATATATGGTAACTAGGAAATAAGTGTACATATATGATAACTAGGCAAATAAGTGTAAATATAGACATAGATAAGAAAAATAATAATGTTAGAAATTAGAAAGCAATTATGTGTATACTTCTGCATAAACAGTATTTAGTAAGGAAAAAAAAAAAAAAAAAAAAAAAAAACCGTCGGCGTCGGGCCACGTCCTAGTTTTACTAGGCAGTCACAGGACTGTCGATCTGTAGTATAATAAGTAGAAAAATCGCCTGTAGTATTATAATGCATGCATGATAAACAAAGGCACGGGCATTTTGAGCCCGTGGATCAAAATTTATAAATAAAAAAAAAAAAAAAAAAAATGAAAACATGATTAAATTTAGTAAATAGTCACCCTTACGATTTTTGAAAGTTTTCCTCGATTTCTCTGGGATCCCATCATCAGATCCTGGTTTCCTTATCATGGTACCAAACTATGAATATCTCCTTTCCAACAAAAAAAGAATTATCCAAATCGGTTCATAAACGAAGAAGTTATCTCCGAACATACATAAAAAAAAAATATATATATATATATACGGTCGAATTGAGTAACCTCCTCCTTTTTTTGAAGTCGGTTAATAAACAAAATTTGTCTTTTTTTTAAATGACTTCCAAAAAAGAAGGAGGTTCTCAATTCGACCCCGCACGTGACAAACATTTGTATTGGCCATACAGGTGTTTGCCGTAGTCTGGGTGTTTGTGCAGTCCTTGTGGGTCTCCCCACCGTGCCTCGGAGAGCACGTTAAGCCGTCGGCCCCGGTTGTTATCATGTACACCTGAGAGCGATCGTTACTCGCTTAGTAGGGAATATATCCGCTAACCCGCATTGGAGCAGCGTGGTGGATTAAGCTCTTATTCTTCTCCTACATGGGGAAAGAGGCCTATGCCCAGTAGTGGGATATTACAGGCTGAAGCGTTGTAATTGTGTATTTTGTATCAATTTTTAATTTATCGTTATTTTTTATTTTTATTTTGCGTTAATTAATTATTAATAATTGTGTTTGCAGGCAAACGAAAAAAAACCGACTTCAATTATATCGACACGTAATACAACGTAGGTATACGAAAAAATAGTTAAAAAATACGCATTATATCAAAGATTACTCCAAAAGTTGTAATCAGATCTCGATGATATATGACCACATGATAAACATCGGCTTTCGATTAAGTTAAAAATCATCAAAATCAGTACACCCAGTAGTATGTTAAGTATTATGTAGTTAATGTAAAGTTATGCGGATTTTCGAGAGTTTCCCTCGATTTCTCTAGGATCCCATCATCAGATCCTGGTTTCCTTATCATGCTACCACACCAGGGATATCTCCTTTCCACCAAAAAAAGAATCATCAAAATCTTTTCATAAACGACGAAGTTATCCCCGAACATACATTAAAATATATATATACTAGCGACCCGTTCCGGCTTCGCACGGGTATAAAATATAATTTTAGCCTATGTCATTCACTGAAAAATGATTAAAATGGATCCAGTAGTTTTGATTTATTCATTACTGCCCGTGGCCCGCACGCGTTAACTTTAGAGTAAAAGCCGGCCGGAACTGCCGCAAACGCTACATATCGCAATTTTTCAATCTATAATATCTTCAAAAATATTCACTTAAATCATATGCTGTAAAGGGCCATATAGATCTATATTAAATCAACAATGTATTTAAGGTATTTAATTAGATAAGGATTGATTGAGGAGGATGATGCTGTATTGGTTAAAATCGCTTTGAAAATTAGCCATTATTTGTCGTAAAAAGTAAATGACAAAAAAATGTTATTGTGGGATATCCATAAGAGATAGACATATAGGTACCATAGCGGAGCTTTCTGTAGAACTTTTCAATGTGTCTAATACTTAGTACATTATTTTGATAAATCTCGTAAGGTTCACGCTGCGTTTGCAATGTAAGCGGAAAAAATGTAATTATTTACGACATCACATTAGAAACCTCAAAAATAACAGTATTTTTCCACTATTTAATGGATGTTATTATACATATAAACCTTCCTCTTTAATCACTCTATCTATTAAAAAAAAACCGCATCAAAATCCGTTGCGTAGTTTTAAAGATTTAAGCATACATAGGGACAGAGAAAGCGACTTTGTTTTATACTATATAGTGATAGTGATATATATATAGCTCATTTCTTAATTTTACAGGAGAGGACTCTTAATTTTTTTTTTTCGCTTTTAGTTCCTCATTTCTGGATTACTATTTACAGTAGGTTTGAAATCTTTATAAAATTAATAGTTTACTTTCTTTGGTATAGTTTAAGAATCTTATATTAAATTATCAAAAAGTCCTAATAAAAGACATAACAAAAAAGTGTCCTGAATTGTGACTTTGTTGCACCGAAGGTGGGATATGTATATATTGAGTTTCCTTCAGCCGGATTGAGTAACCTTCTTCTTTTTTGAAGTCGGTTAAAAAAGACTTCATCCAAACCAGCAGCGAATCATTTTAACTCTCTCTTCTACTACTAATCCTTCACGATTTACTAAAAATACCGAGCTGGGCTCGGTCACCCAGGTACTATATTAATATATATAAATCTCGTGTCACAATGTTTTTTTTTTTTTTTTTTTTTTATAACGATATATATCCACGGGCTTATAATGCCCGTGCTCTTGTTATTCCAATTATTTGTTTGTTACTCTCGATACCTTGGCACCTACTTAAGCAACTTAGAGACTAATTAAACTAAGCTTAGTATCACTAATCCCACGTGAGTCCACCGACCAAAATTTAAAGTTATGCTATCTTAATTTACTTATATATATAATTACTACTATTTATTATTACTTTTTCCTTTTCTTCACTTTTATCTTACAACTGTCCAGGGGTAGAAGCTGTGTACATTTCTTGAAATTTTTGTATTTATACTGTTATTTTTATTATCTAAGTTTATATTTACACTTATATGCTAGTTATCATATATGTACACTTATTTCCTAGTTACCTTATATATACACTTATGGCCTACTGGCCTACTTACAATATACACTTAGCCTAGGTTACTGTTAGTAAGTTTTTTTTTTTTTTTTTTGTTTTTTGTTTTTTTTTTATATATATTCTTATATATTTATCACCATATATGTATTTTTTTTTTAAATTAATATTATATAATTAATCTTAATTAATTTGTTACACATGTTAAGTATAAATAATTTGTACACGTTATGTTATATGTAATTAATCCTATTTAATTTAGTAATTATTATTTATATTTATATAATTAATCGTATTTAATTTAGCACTTAGTACTTATGTTTATATACACACTATTTATTTATTCAACAAGTGCCTTCACACGTCAATAGTTTTCAACATGTCGAGCACACTCTCAGTGACGGCGGCATCTCTGTCATGAATCGCCATCTTGAGACTGTGCTCGAGTATTTGATTCGTGTCACAATGTTTGTCCTCAATGGACTCCTAAACCACTTAACCGATTATAATAAAATTCGCACACCATGTGCAGTTCGATCCAACTTGAGAGATAGGATAGTTTAAATCTCAAATTATAGTCGCAATTTTAATTTATTGCTAATTATTTGTCTGTTATTATTTGACAGTCACAATTATCTGTTAACTCCAAATGATTCTAACAGATGTCAATACCTTTCGACTGGGTTGAGTAAGTAATCAATAGATGGCGCTGCTATGGTACACGGCTGCCCTGCCACAGCAACGCGTGGCCGGGTCAGCTAGTATATCTATAATAATAATATTAATATATATAAAAGCGAAAGGTCACTCACTCATCACGAAATCTCCGAAACTATAACACCTACAAACTTGAAATTTGGCAGGTAGGTTCCTTATAAGACGTAGGCATCCGCTAAGAACGGATTTTACGAAACTCGACCCCTAAGGGGGTAAAACGGGGGTTGGAAGTTTGTATGAATGTCCTATGTTTTTGAAGTAAGAGACTTGAAATTTAAAATATATGCTCTATAGATGATGAGAAGGTATCCAAATAATGTATCTTTAGAAATCAACTCCCTTTTGGGGTTAAAACAGGGGATGGTAGGTTGACTCACTCATCACAAAATCTCCGAACCTAAAACACTTATAAACTTGAAATTTAGCAGAAATGCTTTTTATAGAGCGTAAACATCCGCTAAGAACGTATTTTATGAAATTCGACCCTTAAGGGGGTAAAACGGGGGTTGGAAGTTTGTATGAAAGTCCTATGTTTTTGAAGTAAGAGACTTGAAATTTAAAATGTATGCCTTATAGATGATGAGAAAATATCCAAATAATGTATCTTTAGAAATCAACTCCCTTTTGGGGTTAAAACAGGGGATGGTAGGTTGACTCACTCATCACAAAATCTCCGAACCTAAAACACTTATAAACTTGAAATTTAGCAGAAAGGCTTCTTTTAGAGCGTAGACATCCGCTAAGAACGTATTTTATGAAATTCGACCCTTAAAGGGGGTAAAACGGGGGTTGGAAGTTTGTATGAAAGTCCTATGTTTTTGAAGTAAGAGACTTGAAATTTAAAATGTATGCCTTATAGATGATGAGAAAATATCCAAATAATGTATCTTTAGAAATCAACTCCCTTTTTGGGGTTAAAACGGGGGATGGTAGGTTTACTCACTCATCACGAAATCTCCGAAACTATAACACATACAAACTTGAAATTTGGCAGATACGTTCTTTATAGGGCGTAGACATTTGCTAAGAACGGTTTTACGAAATTCGACCCCTAAAGGGGTAAAACGGGGCTTGAAAGTTTGTGTGAAAATCCTATGTTTTTGAAATAAGAGACTTGAAATTTAAAATGTACGCTCTTTAGATGGTGAGAAGGTGTCCAAATAATGAATCAGAAAGTCCTATGTTTTTGACATAAGAGACTTCAAATTTAAAATGGACGCTCTTTAGATGGTGAGAAGGTGTCCAAATAATGTATCTTTAGAAATTAACTTTTTTGGGGTTAAAACGGGGGATGATAGGTTGACTCCCTCATCACGAAATCTCCGAAACTATAACAGCTACAAAATTGAAATTTGGCCGGTAGGTTCCTTATAGGGCGTAGACATTCGCTAAGAACTGATTTTACGAAAATCGACCCCTAAGGGGATAAAACGGGGGTCGGAAGTTTGTATGAAAGTCCTATGTTTTTGAAGTAAGAGACTTGAAATTTAAAATATATGTTCTATAGATGGTAAGGAGGTGTCCAAATAATGCATCGTAATCTATATATATAAAAGAGAAAGGTCACTGACTTACTCATCACGAGAACTCAAAATCCACTTGATGGTCCATCCATCCAGGATGGACAAATATGAAATTTGGCAGGGCGGGTCCGCTAAGAACGGATTTTGCGATATTCTACTGCTAAGGGGGTTTAATTGGAGTTGGAAACATATACACCACCTATAAGTTCGCCTGATAGGTTATTTATACTGCAGCCGGAAAATAAAACTAAAAATGTGTTGTATAGAGAGGTTTTATAAAAAACAACTATTAAATTATACTAAATTGTGCCTTTTGAAGAGTTACTCAGGTGATAAGCATTTCAAGTGACTAAAATAAAAAAATTATCTGCGTTAAACATCTTAATAGTAATGCATATCTTCATAAACACGCGGGCAACAGTTAGTGTTTTATAAAACAAAGTCCCCAAAAGTGTATGTGATCGATTCCCTAAAATTTACAGAACGGATTTTCATGCGGTTTCACCAATGGAGAGAAGGCTTGAAGAGGAAGTTTACGGAACGGCTAAGCCGATTTTGATGAGAGTTTCACTGGAAGTTTGCCGAGAAAACTTTGTGACACACTAATTTCAACGCGGGCGAAGCCGCGGGCACAGCTAGTATATATAGCATATATATATATAATGGAGATAGTTCCGAGGCGATTTTTTTTTTTTTTTTTATTGTCAATTTTCTCCTCTTTTAAGATCTTTTTTCAAAATTAAAGACCGTTTTATCTTATTTTTAACCGACTTCCATAAAAGGAGGAGGTTCTCAATTCGACTGTATTTTTTTTTAATGTATGTTACGTCAGAACTTTTGACCGTGTGGACCGATTTCGACAATTTTTTTAATCGAAAGGTGGTGTGTGTCAATTGGTCCCATTTAAATTTATTTGAGATCTAATAACTACTTTTCGAGTTATATCTAATAATGTGTTTTTACTTGACGCTTTTTTCGTCAACCTACGTTGTATTATACCGCATAACTTTCTACTGGATGTACCGATTTTGATAATTCTTTTTTTGTTAGAAAGGAGATATCCTTAGTTTAGTACTATGATAAGGAAACCAGGATCTGATGATGGGATCCCAGAGAAATCGAGGGAAACTCTTGAAAATCCGCAATAACTTTACATTAACTACATAATACTTAACATACTACTGGGTGTACTGATTTTGATGATTTTTAATTTAATCGGAAGCTGATGTTTGTCATGTGGTCACATATAAATTTTATTGAGATCTGATAACTACTTTTTGATTAATCTTTGATAACGCGTAGTTACTTGAATATTTTTTCGTCGATCTACGTTGTATAACTCGTCGATGTAATTGAAGTCGGTTTTTTTTTTCATTTCATTTTTTATGTGCTAGTAAACCCTTAGAAAACATTTTTCTAGACGGCATTCCGAATAGAATGAGCTATCACACATATTTTTAGGAGTTTTATTTGTATTAAACACGTTTTTGAACTTGTTGACTAGACTATTTCTACGAAACGACAAGTAATTAAAAATTCCGTGCTCGTTTCAATCCGTTCGAATTTGTATTTGCGATAAAAATAATGCAACAAAACATGGTTTAATATTTACAAAATATTTTTATTATTTAAGTATTGTTAAATTTTACCGCCCCCTAAAAAGTGCCGCCCGGGGAGGCCCGGTAAAAAAATATTAGTCATATTTTATATGTAATTCGTATTTAAATATGATTTCCAAAAAACACGATTTACTAAAAATACCGAGCTAAGCTCGGTAACCCAGGTACATAAATTTAAATGGGACTACATGACACGCACTGCCTTTCGATTAAAACAAAAATGATCGAAACCGGTCCACCCAGTCAAAAGTTCTGAGGTAACGTACATTAAAAAAGTATGTGTACTTATGTACGCATGTAAGAAGCTACACATCATTGGCTAGCTAACTTCACGTTGTAAATTCTTCTTCGTTGACTAGCTAACTTTAGGGTGTCGGTTTTATTAATGGTGTGCGCGCGCATCGTAAAAATTTACTCTTATCATGTTTTGTCTTTTCTTATAGCTAGGTCGTCAAACAAGCGTACGGCTCACCTGGGATGGTACGGTGGATGCATTTATTTTCGTTAAAATAAATGCAAGTCCTGGTCTAAAACTTTTCTTAAGACCTACTTACTCCCTCGACGGAAGTAAAATCGATTCCTATGTTTACATGTTTTCGCTTTACACTTTCATAGCAACGCAGTAGTCACCGTTTGCTTATTATTGTCTGCTATCGTTACATTAAATAACAATCAATTTGAAAAATCATGGAAGAGGAAAAAAATAAAGAGGAAGCAGAGGACTGGAAGATTTACGAAACCTTAAATAAAACTCCAACTGAGGTCAGTTTTAATTTATTTATACATAAATATAAACGACATGTTAACTACATATACCTACGATCTGTTGGTTTCACAAATAAAATAAGAAAAACGTTATCAGGTATTTGTTATATTTGTCTCAACTTAAAGTCGGGGTTTATTTTTAAAAAGACTGTCCTTCCCGTAATTTTTTAACCACTGGAATTAGTTACAACACTCCTCCATTGCAAAAGGGTCTACCGTCTATGCCCAGTTGTGGGAAGTTTACTGGCACGGTAACTCCAAAGAAGTCATTCGCATTTTAAATAGACTTAAATATTAATAATTGCAACTTATCTAACTTATTATTAATATATTGATTTTTATCTCAATAAGTACTTTTGTAATTGATAGATTACCTATAGCTATAAAACTTTTTTTTTATTTATTTATTGGCCAATACATAACAAAGTACCACGAAAACCTCGCGGGTTTATCTGGGTACAGAGATTCACTCAATTAATTACGTTTCTTTTTGTAAAAAATATTTTTTAAAACGTGATTTGTTTTTCGTGGTACTCTTATACATTTCTTGCAGTTCTCTGGGCAGTTCATCAACATATTCTTAGTTTTTGGTAAGTTATATTTAAGGTTTGAATCAAGTTAACGTAAGCCTATAAGGTCTTTCATTTAACAAGGTTGTATTATTAATTTGGGTTAGAATAGAAAATTTAACTTTATCATATATATTCATGACATTACAATGACGAAAGAGCTGATTATAGTTATTCTTATTAAGTATTATAATTATATATATATATACTAGCCGACCTGGCGAACTTCGTACCGCCTTATTTTTTTTTACTTGAGTATATATCGAAATAAAATATAGCCTATCTTTCAAGTTAGATCAAACTGCATACGGTGTGCAAATTTGATTAAAATCGGTTAATTAGTTTAGGAGTCCATTGAGGACAAACATTGTGACACGAGATTTATATATATTAAGATTTCTTATTAAGTATTCTTATTAAGTATGCGTTTAGATACTATTCCCGAGCAGAAATTTTTTTCGTCTTCCCTAGAAGAACCGGACCAGGCATGCCTGATCAGGACTAGATAAGGCATGTAACGCAGATGATTGGTCTGGGCCTGATCAGGATGAGATGAGATTTCCTGATCGGGTCCAGATCAGGAAATCTCATCTCATCCTGATCAGCCGGTTCGGTCCGATCCTTTTAAAAAACATGAAATATTCTTGAAAAATTTGTTTAACAAAAAAAAAAGCGAATTGATATTATAAATAAGTTACTTAACATAATTATGATATTATTTTTTTTATGTCACTAGGTCGGCAAACAAGCGTACGGCTCACCTGATCATAAGCGATTACCGTAGCTTAAAGACACCTGCAACACCAGAAGCATCGCAAGCGCGTTGCCGACCCAATCCCCAATCCCCCAGGAGCTCTGGTCACCTTACTCACCAACAGGAACACAATACTGCTTGAAAACAGTATTATTTTGCTGTGATCTTCTGTAAGGTCGAGGTACTACCCCAGTCGGGCTGCTCCATATTTTGAGCACGAAATTCCTGCTGTGCCTTACCTTAGTTAAACAATCATATATTAATACGTGAAGCAAAAACTTTGTGAAAAAAGGGGTCTTTTTACGAAAATTGCGTGAACAGAGGAGTATGAAATTTCGCCCACTTATAATTTACTAACTACTAACTTATAATGTTAATATTGTTTACTAATTATGCATAAAAATACATTTAATCAACAAAAAAACATTACACACTCTACCATGTATTTAACACACACACACGCATAATTATATATTCTTTTGTTTATTGTTAAAGTCTGTGGTTAAATTATGGTCGCATTTCGACCAATGGGAGGCCACTAGTAATTATAGATCTATTATATTTGCACAAAGTTACATTATTTTATTTGTTATATAAATGTTATATTAATATCACCAGTAGACAAAAATCTATACATAAAAATAAATAAAATTGAAGTGTCTGTTTGTAATATTAAAATAACCTCCGGGCCGCACCCCTTCTAGGCCAAATAACTAGCACCATGCCTTCCTCACTGCAAAACCTGTTCAGGAATAGAGCGAACCAAAACGCACATTCGCAACCAACTCACAGCAGGATGACACAATCCTCGCCCAATGAAGTAAACGGAAGTGGAGAAGTGGGTATTGGGACCAGATGCGTGTCTCTATTCATGGACAGCGAAGTGGAGATAATGGGGATAAGCTTCTGTCGCTCCGAATAACGCAATCGGCTGGCGATTTTGCCGGGGCTCGCCTTACTGATAAACGGTAGCACCCAAAAGACAAGCACAAGGCTCACAAAAATCACAGCGCTAGCGCAAGAACAGGAGGGCAACTCGACCTATCGCTTGTTGCGGTTGAAAAACAAAGATATCGCTCTCTTCGAATGGGGAGAGACGTCCGCTTTCGCGCAGTCCAGCTTGTGGCTGCAGCGGTTGAGCAAGATCCCTGGGGGAATCCCCGGAAGAATCAGTGTGCATTCGATGAGAGTCGGCTATGATAGAGGCGACGAACCAGATAGTTACGGCTGCCTAATGGCCTCCAAGAACAGTGACGCCATTGTCCACGAAGACAAGGGGGAGGATCTTAGTTACTTAAGACCGAAATCCAAAACACCTCCACCCCTTGCATCGCCGACTCTCGATGAGCCCGCACCGAGCGACTCGGAGCGCTTACAACGAAAGGTCGAGGCTCAAAAGGTAGAACAACGTAGGGCAATGGCCGCACCCGAATCTAAGCTGAGCTCGATGTCATTGGCGACATTTACCCAGGCAACCATCTCCCCGTAGCAAGGTAAGCTTCCCCATCACCCCTCTCCCAAAAAAGCTGAACAAGGAGTGACAATCGGAGGATATATTGTAGTTAGCATATAAGTGTTAATATAATAAAAATAATAACTATAAAAAAAAAAACAATATGTAGAATAGTCTTGGTCAGTGGACTCGCGTCGATTTTTAGAGATTCTAAGGCTAGTTCATAAGTTTTCTAAAGTTGCAGTGAAGTACCGATGCATGTTTCAAAAAAAAAAAAATTAAAACATATGGAATAACAAAAACACGGGCATTTTAAGCCTGTGGGTATATCACTTACATAAAAAAAAAATATTACAATAATCGCTTTTTACTAAATGCATTACATCTATATTACATTACATTACACGGTAGACAAATCAAAATAACATTTTTTACAACTGTTTGTTCTGGCCAATCTCTGATAAGGCTGGACCGATTTTGACGAAATTTTCGCTGGCCGATAACTGATGTAATAAGGAGTAGCTTAGACTAGTTTTATTTTAGAAATTTAATTATTTTATAACTCAGCGAACTAAAAAATAACTGTTTTGTTGAATTCCACGCGGACGAAGTCGCGGGCACAGCTAGCATATAATAAAACAGACAATTACTTAAACTCCAAATCTAGAGATTATAAGATGTTAGGATTGTATTTTAAATAATTTTGCTGCCACGCTCGAATGTATTTAAAATATATAATATTTTTGTACTTTACGTATTGTAGCATACAGCTCAAATATAATATCATTACATATAAAACCAAGTCGCTTCCTGCTGTCTGTATGCTCAGGTCTTTAAAACTATGGACAGACTATGAACAACGGATTTTGATGCGGTTTTCTTTAGTAAATAGAGTGATTCCAGAGAAAGGTTTATATGTATATTACATGCATAATATAATAGAGGAAGACTGATAGTTTTTGCAACCGTGCGAAGCCGGGGCGGGTCGCTAGTATTAGATATTTGTATTTCAAAATTACATTACAGCTGTCAATAAATAATCCTATAACTGTTATACCATTTCTGTACACTATACGTAGGTACAATGTTCATTAATGGAAAACTTTGGATCGAAAAAATTTTTTTTAATGAATGTTGATCATTTGAATGTTTAAAACAGTTTATTGAAATCAATACCTATTTTTTTAATTTCCATTAAACATCGAAACTATAAAAAGTATCTACCAATTTTCGATCGTTAGGTCCTTACGATTTACTAACTCTTGTGGCTATTTTTTCCTCAATTATGACAAAAAAGAAGAAAAGCCATAGAAAAAAAATTATGTGGTCTCATGTGACACCAGGTAGGAACGAAGTTCCTTCGGATAGTATAAAAGCAACACAATTAGGAAAAAAAATGTTGAATTTTATATATATTATCTAATTCTTGATTTTTTAATTTTGTTGATTGGTTTTTAGTTAAGTACATAAAAGTATTTAGGAAATTTAGTATTTTAGAAAATAAAAAATACCGCAAAATAAAATAAATCAAACATAATAATAATAATTCAAACTAATTAAGTGAAATAAAAAAACACGTGTCTTTATTTATTTTTTTCGACAGTGGGTATAAAATTACATAAATAATTTAAAAAAAGGTTTACTAGTAATATTTTAGTTTTACAAACGTCATATTATACAGTCGTGTGACTGATATTACGTCACTTCCGTTATATATTTTTCTTACGGTTTTAGTATCACATTTTATTCAGTTCGGTCGCCCAGCCAAATGTCAAGCCTGCCGTAAGGAACTTCGTTCCAATGTATGTATGTATATGTATGTATGTATTATTAATTGTACGTATCTATTTATAGCAAGCAATTTGCTGCCGCTCCTTGAAAACTTCCTTTCTTTAATTGGAAAAATTTCCATCAATCTTGATCAAATTTCGAAATACGGTCTATTCAAAATAATGAGAATCATTTTAATGGGTTATTTACAATTGCCTGCTAGGCTTGTACAGACATAACTTTTTTTATTATTTATAATTTTATACTTTATTCGACATTCAAAATAACATTCAAGAAAATAACAATATTTTAAGTTAAAAGTATTTACAAATTCCGGTCTTATCATTTAGCTAAATCGAAAACGATGTTTTGTAGAAAACCTTTGGAAGTAAATTTTATTAAATTCTAGATTTTTAAAGTACAAAATCGGGAAAATATTATATAATATACACACTACCGCGGTGCAGTTAACTATATGCTCGACTGAAATATACTCGTAAAATAATCAGTAATAACATTAACAATTGAAAAATGCAACAACTAGCTTTAAAAAATCTAATTAGGTAATTAAAAGTAAGTTTAATGTTTGTATAAAATATTTATTTGTTAATAAAAAAAAATCATTCTGTTTATATTTTTTATATTAAGCAACTACAGTATTGGTACTAAATATCACAGTTCTTCAATACCATATACCCATCGAACATAGCGTGATCATACTCTCTTCGTGCCTAGCACAAATTTCTCCATTTTTATGTAGATATTACCATATTAATGATGGCTTTGTTCTAAAAAACGAACTTTTATACCGTATATTCTGTCACATAATATGTATGGTAAATTTATTTGGTATTTTTTTATAATTGTTGATTAAGTACTAGCGTTGTGGACAAGCGTTTATGATTGTATTATTCCTCTTATATAACTGGATAATCAATTTAATGCCAATGATAGAGTAACGCGGAGTTTCTTGCCAGTTCTCTTACTTTCTTTACTTGTAAAAATAATTAAAATTTTAATTTGTAAAATGACGAGTCGAATGTGCTTTTGAGGCTTATTTGAATAAAATGTTTTTGATTTTACTTTTGATTGCATATACAATATGTGTATTTTTGATTAAATTTTCTTATTTATTTTATTTCTTTAATACGTCAACAAAAATAAATTGCAAGCGAAAACAAATATGTGAAGATATTACGATTATATTATGTAAATCACGAAACTTAACTGTGCAGTAGCTCACATTTATCCGTACTCAAGAATATATCGTGACTGTTTGCGAGCTTGAAATAGCAACCCCCATCACGCTATCTAATAAATGAAAAGTACCCGCTTCCCCAGTACTGCATAGTCGTCTTTTGTACGCCACAGGAACCCGTCCACCATTCTTCCGAATTTCGTTTTTTTTTTTTTTCTTCCAAAGTTTCTAAGATGTTTCTTTTGGAATTGTGTAAGTATGAAAATCTACTAATAATTTAAATATAAAACATTTTTTTATACAAACACATTTACAGATGGATGCAGACGTTAGTAACGATGTTGTAACATCTTTAAGAAGTGACTTAGCTGCACTACAATATAAACGTGACAAGTTACTTTCAGAAGTAAGCTGGTATAGTAAAAATAATGTATAGAAAGTACATCACATGTTTATGTACCTATAATTAAAACAACATTTTTTTTTCGTTTTTAGAACAAAGATTTAAAAAACCAAATGTTATCTCGTGATCAAAGAATATTAGAACAGCAAGTCGAAATAGACCATCTGCGCGAACAAAATGCACGTCAAAATGCTATTATATCATCGCTTAAAAAGAAAATTCAAGACCTTGAGGAAATTCAACGTAATTTACAAGCTTCGCAAGGCAGAAGCGATTTAACCGTGCAAACTCTACAGCGGGACAACCGTTACTGTGAGGAAAAAATAAAAGACCTAGAAAAAAAGTTAAGATCCCTTGAATTAGAATGCAACAATGAAGAGCAGCAGAAAGAAAATGCGCGATGTCAATTTCATGATCTCGTTAGACGATTATCGGTCGCATTAGATTCAGATTTCTGTGATACCACTCACACCCATTCTCCTGAAAGTCTTATTATTAAAGCAGCTGAACTTGTGCAAGAAATAACAAGGCTTAAAAACAAATGTATGAATACTACTGAAAACTTATCAACGATCGAGCAAGACCTTAGAAGCTGTAGAGATTCTCTTGAACGCTCGAACGCTGATAAAGACATGTTGCAGAGACAACTTTCTACTCAACTTCTTGACATAGAAAGACTTAAACAAGAAAAAGAATCTCTTCTTGTTTCAAACAGAGTACTTGAACGAGAACTGCACGAAAGTAGGGAAAAATTATCGCATTGTTCAAAGAATCTAAATGTTGTGACTGATAACGTTAATCAGAATGAATCAATGATAATTCAGTTGAAAGGTCAGTATCTAATTATTTAAAATTTAAATTTTAAAATTATAAAGGTTGTTTAGGCTTTATATATCTATGATTATTTCAGAGGATTTGAGACATCGTGACGAAAAATATCAAAGACTGCAGACCGAATTTCGAAACACAATGGAATCCTTCGCAATTCTACTCAGCTTGCCGACACGTTTCGTTGAAGCGCACGAGAGCACTATCAAAGATCGAATAAGAGAAATATTAAGTGAAAATAAGGACAAATCCGTGGTACGTTGTTTTGTTTTATATTTTTAAGGATAGTAATATAGATAATAATTTTATAATGTTTAAGTATGTTAAAGAAGTCGCCACGGTCGCTTAGACCGAATATAAAATCATCATATCAAAAATTTCGATCTAGCAAGTACATCGTTCCATAGCTTAATTGGCTAAAGCACCGACACGGTAAGTCGGAGATGCAGGTCCGAGCCCCGCTGGAACGGTCGATTTTTGATATGATATTAAAAATTGTTTATGTTAAGGATTTGAACCTGCAATTATGTTACAGTTCTTATAGACAGTTACTGTAATCATTTTAAAAATAAATTTAGTAGCATTACAATTAATTAACTTAATTAAAAATTGCAATTTTAAGTTTATTTAAAAATAGTTTTAACTATGTATTTACAAATATACTTAGCAATGTCTTTAATTAATTTTATAAAGCAATTGGAAGCGCTGCGAGAGAAATTAGGAATGGAATCTCAACAGTTGGGTAGAACTGTTCATTTACATGATCAAGCTACCACTCGTGTGCGTATACTTGAGGATGAACGCAATATGCTTGAAACAAAAGTTCACAAGTTGGAATCAGAGCTCAACGCAATGGAACAATCAAGGGATAATCTTCGAAAAGACAAAGCAAACGTTAGTATATATTTACCACTATTATTATACCAGATTATATATATCAGAGTATTAATATACCAGAAATAAATAATTATAAGCTTTGTAAATATTTCTAAACACCTTTTAGATTGATAGGTATAAACTTATCTACTAATTAAATACATTATGTTACACTACAAATAACCGCAATTACTTAAATGGAACAACTATGTTATATAACCTTTTACAACATTAATTAAATACTAAGTATGTATAAATAACAAAAAAAAAGTATTATATTAAGTGAGAACTTATACGGACTCGCAATTAGTAACATACAAATGATCATACAAAAAACTACTAACATAATATATATATTTTTTTTTATTTTAACAATTGCAAATAAAATACAATAACAGTAACGGTGACAAATATAAGTACATTCATAAACAATGTTACAGTTCGTGGCATTCCTCGAGCGCCTGAGTCGCACTCTCAATATGGACGAGTTGACCCAGGACGTCGGCGTGGAACTACACACTGAGTCTATCATGCACCGAGCAGAGCAGCTCGCACGACTTGAGAGCGATAAAATTGTAGACAAGGTCAGTCACTACAGCATATCAAGGGAAAGGAAAAATTAAGATCAGTTTACATTCCTTTGGTAGGTATTCTATATTCATTAGATTTATGATCTGCTCGGTTATATGATAACTGCTTTTGTCTGTACGCTGTTGTTCAATAAATAATAACAATTTTGAAATATTTTGATCTAATTGATAAATTAATCACTGTCCACACCAGTAAAAGTAAGCTTATGTTATGAATACAATGTGTGCTCGTTAAGACCAGTAACATCAAGTCTAAAAAGGAATAAAGATAAATTACTTACAATCCTTTTAAATTTTTCGTGTTTTGTGTGCTTTGTATTTTGCAAATATTGATTTAACCGCTATCGTATATCTTCACATTGTAGTCAGAGCTACTGATAACTCCGAAGGGTATATAAATCAGGTTGTTTGAAATTCAATGGACACGTAATGCAATATCGCTACGTGAATAGTAATTAACGAAAATAAAAAATAATTCTCGACTTTTGTGGATCGTGTTTTATAATGATAGCGGTTAATTTAATAACTGTGTGTTTTGTATAGCTGCTATATTATGGATACTATGGCACGCTCCCGAGACTGCGAAGAGAACGATCTTTCCATGACTTACCGTACCTTAAAGAAGTAAGATTTATACCATTCACAATTGGCATGGTATCATTAAATACTTTTATGTTCCAATAAACAATGACACCTTGTGTGAGACATTCACGCGTTAAAAGATTAGGCACTACTAAAAATGCTTCACCTCATACAATAGTTGGTGAACAAAAATTGACTACCTAACACCTCATAACATTGTATTTGTATATTTTTCAAAACTATAGTTATTGTAGATAGATATAAAATAGAACATATATTTTAGAATGTAAAACTGCAGGTAACACATGCTTAAATAATTTTATTTGTGAGTAAAAATAATAATAAAACTATAGTACACCAAGAGTGAGCAAAATTACAAAATTAAAAACAAGAGATAAGTACAAGAGGCGGCCTTATCGCTAATGAGCGATCTCTTCCAGGCAACCTTTGGGTAGACGAAATGGTATATATGTAGACAGTTTAGGTGTACAGTTTTACCTAAACATATACAATATATTTAGACAAAAAAATAATGTAAAAAAATAGAAATAAAGTATATATACGTACATGGCATATATAAATGGAAAGTTGTAATAGACATACATAGACGTATATAAAGTTAATGAATGAGTATTTTTCCAGACAGCCGTAGTGTATCAACTTCAGCGTCGTATACGAATTTTGAGAGAACAGTTGCAAAGAAAGGACTTACACTTGGATTTACTTCGTCGAAAACTTAGTATTCAGGTAATTTACATAATTTAAGTTTATTATTGAATAATAAATTTTAAATATTGTTTCTTAAAGTAATGACCTTATTAATAAGGTATCCACAGGAAATATCATACTCAACATTTGACGCAGCTCAACTTAGGAAGTACCTACCTAAACTTTATAGAATAACTACAAATAATATTGCTTACGAGTAGTGCTGTGTTCCTGTGGCGAGTAAGATAGCTAGAGCACCTGACTTCTCTAAGCGCTGCCGACAACTCCCTTGTGATGCTCCTGGTGTTACAGGCGTCCATATACTACGATAACCGCTTAGCGCTTAGCATCATCTGGACCCTAAGCGTTTTGCCGCCATAGCGTAATAAAAGAAGAACTGCATATTTTCAGACGACGGCTTGCATTGTTCAAAGCATAATTGTCATGAGCGTAGCTCTTTTTTTAAGAACTTCTATTCCTCTAATAGAGTTATCACCTTAGTGTTCACGTTAGTGACACCTTTGAACGCTCAATAGATACTGTCTTGCTCCAAGAAGGCACTCAAAAAACATTTTAGTTTAGAATTTTGTGCGGTTAAAAAGTAATTAATGATCTCTAGAATTTTATACTCGCAATACAATTCTATACTCAGACATATTGTAAGTAAACAGACACTTATGCTCTGTTACTGGCAGCGTCGTGACCTTTTACGTATTTCTTGATTCCGCTCTCCTATATTGATAGTTTACCTGGCGCTCCTTTAAAAAAAATGCGAAAATAATCCAAACGTGTCGAGTCCAGTGCGTCAGCAAAACGGTTTATATGTACTTTTGTTCACCACTGCTTGTTGCTATCTTGATTTTTAGGTTTCCATAACCAAGAGTGCCATCGTATCATTTGTTGATTAACACGCCTAGTAATATTTTTGGAAATGTAAATTCGAATTTGTATTTTTATGGCTGCTATAACGTTTCCAAAGTTTTTAGGTCGATCTTAACATATATATTATTACAGTGATACAAAAGGCTTTGTGCGCCACACTATTGTCCGGTAACTTACGTGTTACGTTTAACACCACATTAGGCGGTTCTGAGGGGTACTATAGCCGGCAAATAACGCCTAACGTTAAATAAAAGCGTAAGATTCTTCGCTTCGCTTCAGCCTGTAATATCCCACTACTGGGCATAGGCCTCTTTCCCCACGTAGGAGAAGGATCAGAGCTTAATCCACCACGCTGCTCCAATGCGGGTTGGCGGATATATTCCCTACTATGAGTAACGATCGCTATCAGGTGTACATGATAACAACCGGGACCGACGGCTTAACGTGCTCTCCGAGGCACGGTGGGGAGACCTACAAGGACTGCACAAACACCCAGACCACGGCAAACACCTGTATGGCCAATACAAATGTTTGTCATGTGCGGGGATCGAACCCGCAACCGCCAGCGCAACAGGTACAATCCATGGCTGTGACCGTTGTGCCTACGCGGCGTCGTGAGATTCTTATGTACAGTAATGTATGATGACTATACAGTGTCTAATGTATAGTCTACGACCTACGTGATGACTGTTATTATTGCAGTTTCCTATTATTATTACACGATTCGATATTATTATATATATTTACAAATCATTGTAAAAAAAATAAATGTTTTAAGACAATTTTGTAAAGTATTTTTTTTATTGTTATCGATAAAAAATCATATTAAAAAATGTCTTTATACTTCGAATGTAAAAGAACTTGAAATTAATATCTTAATATATATAAATCTCGTGTCACAATGTTTGTCCTCAATGGACTCCTAGACCACTTAACCGATTATAATAAAATTCGCACACCATGTGCAGTTCAATCAAACTTGAAAGATAGGCTATATTTTATTTTGATATATTAATTATTATATTTAAGAAAAAAATAAAGAAGGCGGTACAAAGTTCGCCAGGTCAGCTAGTTTTATAATAAGGAACTTCGTTCCTATCTGGTGTCTCACTAGTCACGACACCACACGTTTTTTTTTTAAATATTTTTGCAAAGAAATATATTTTTATTACTACCTCAACCTTTTTGTGATTTATGCTTTATTATAAGTTGTTCTGAACAAAATCTTAGAACTGAGCCTGGTAATGTTGGATGACTATTCGTTGATGACGTTAGTCATAAATTGTCAAATGAAATAATTTTTTTGAAATACACACATGGTCGTTTGTTTCGAAATTAAGCAACTTATTGCTTGTGTTATGAGTAGCAGTCGACAGACATAGATTCATATTTTTTTGTCGATAAATAAATGTATATACAATTTATACATAACTATTTCGGGGCAGGGATCGAGCCCACACAATCGCGCTCAATTTAGGTCCTCGTTGGTCCATTGTGGATTGGAAAATATGCGATATTATCGTCTTACAATATGTTCTTACTTCATTGCCAATCAAGATAATATGTGAATGTTTAGAGCTTGCGCAGCTCTCAACATCAGATATGTGTAAAGGGTATCGCATACATTCATTGCATCTTTGTAAATGAAAATAAAATTTTAAAAAAATCATGTTGATTTGCTGACTCTTTTTCAATGAATTTTAATTGTTGTGACTAATGATAACATGTAGGAAGAAAGCTCGAGGGTGCGAGCTGTACTGCAAGCGGAAAGGGACGAGGCGCTGAATCGCTGTAAAAAGTTAGCGCGGCAATGCGACAAACTAGGCGTGCAACTGAGCGATACGCGTGCGCAAGTCCGCGATCTCAATGCGCAGCTTGCCGACGCCGCGGAGTACAAGGTAATAGGTAGTTATGTGTAGCGCACAGATCAGCACAGACTTCAACTTTACATTTAAATAGATATTTGTTTCAAATTTTTACAATATTAGATATACATATTACAATATTCACAACGTAAAAAATAAATATTTACACATAGTTACGATATGAATCATCAGTCAGTCAGTTAGTTCAGCCTATTGCAGTCCACTGCTGGACATAGGCCTCCCCAAGTTCGCGCCAGACATCCCGGTTTTCCGCTATCCTCATCCAGCCTACACCGGCAATCTTACGTAGATCGTCGGTCCAGAATAGTGCCAAGAATCCTGGCAGCATTTCGTTGAATCGCTATGCTGATTCTCTGAGCAAAAAATGCACCAGCCATTCTGGTCATCAGTGGAGGCAATGAGACTAGGAGTTAAATCTTTTAATTTTTTTTAGCACTGCTACTTCAAGGTCCAAGCGTTTCAACTACAAAAGGCATAAATACGTAATGTGGAATTAGTGACGAATATTTGAGTCGCATATTTATGCAGTTTAGTCGTTTTTCTCCACAGATACCTATATCTACATTACATTGATATTCATAATATTGATTATAATTACATATTATTTAGTTTTATATTTCCGCTGAATAAAGCTATTGTCCTGTTTGCGACCTCTGCACGATTGGCAAAGCGATCCCCACTCTGTCGCCAAGCGCTCAATATCCGTACCGATACCTAAAAAGGCTTAATATGTTTTATTTAACGTATATTCTTTAGACATAGATTGTATACTAATACATATTAAATAATTTGTTTTTATAACTATAACGAGTTTAACGTCATTACTCATTTCTCGATGAAAGACACATTTAAGTAACATTTTTATGATCAAGTATTTATACTTCTTTGGTATTATATCGCGTAACAGAGACTATTCTATCTATATTCGCTGGGATAATTTGCTTGCAAGGTTAAAGTGATTTACTTATTACAAGCTCGATCTTGCTCTGAGCTATTCTTTCAACTTGCTCGATTGTTTTTTGATTTGATTTAATATGTGATTGATTTGATGTAGATTGTCATAAGCATTGAGATTCTGTGTCGGTACAAATATTAGGCAGTTTTCAACTATAAATAATGCCGCTCTGTACGATAGTACCGGTACTTAGTTAAATACTACCTATATGTACTATTACGAACGTATTTCAAAATGTTACGCTCATAGCCAATATGAATAGCCGCCCCAAATCTGATAAAAATAATCTAATAATATATTAAATTTATGGTATGATTTAAATAATAAACACAATAAAAATTTTAGCTTTAGTATTTCTTACTTATAAAATCGAACGATTAACTTAAACACCATTGTTATTTATTTATCAAAACTGATGCAGTTTCTACTATGCAAATTTCTTTACGGAAGTATTTCACACTAAAGATCATGGTCATTTTTATTAAATATTAATATTAACTACAGTACATTATTATTACCTGTAACTATTTCTACAATAAGCTTAGACGCTTAGCTATAAGAACAATACATTATAATACGACCACGCACTAGGCCTTATATAACATAAACAAGGCAAACTAAGCAGTGTACCAATATACTTAAAAAAGTAAAGCAATTTTAATATCTACGTAATAATAAAATGGCATGGTTCCAAATATCTACAAGAAACTGAACTTAGTCATTTTTTAGAAACTTAGATTATTATTATCCTTTGTACAACATTAGTAAAATAATCATCAACATCTCAAAAACCCTTTAAAAATTTCTGACCAAAAAACTGGTATCAGGCCTACCTACATTCAAATATTTCCTTCTCTAATTTTGATAGGGTTCTTGCAAACTAACTGAAATACAGTATGATAAAAACCTTGCCTTAGAATAGCAAAAAAAAAAATTTTTAAGGAATCGTCACATTTTATAGGGTAAAATGTAGCTTAAGATCTTTTCAAGGTCCTGAGGCAGAGCAGGTAAAAGTTAAATCAGCGGACGATCACATTTACATCCGAAATTAATATACCTGCCATAAGTTAGGATAAGTCCGTATTTATGAGAAATTATAATTATAAATACTAGCAAGTCCTTAATAAACACATGGTTGTTAAAATTACAACATTACTTTCTTCGACATATACATATATGGTTCTTTAAATAAAAAGATTACTGTCTTATACCAAAAAGACAGTGTGACAGTGAACAATATTTTTTATTGGATATACGCAGATAACTTCTCTGGAACGCGCTCGGAAAATAGAGGAACTTCAGAAGAAACTGGACGAGGCGGAATTACTTCGAGCAAGGTACAATCGTAAAGTCAACGTTTTAAAAGACCAAGTGCGAACCACTGGCGAAACCTTCGAACAAGAAAGAACAACGACGGAACATCAAATTAATATGCTAAGAGATGACCTTTCTAGAACAAAGGAAGCTCTCGCTGAATGTCAGAGGAGAGAAGCGCAGCTACAAAGCTTTAGGTGAGTGTCAGTACAGCACTATAATTTTATATTACAGTCTTTAACGTTGTAATTTCACTAAAATATCCCATTAAAGCCGTACACTTACTTTAAATAGTGAAAATATTTATGTCGATTACATATTTCCTTTATAGTGTGTCATAAAAAGGAAATTTTATGTCCGTTGGATAATAAAATTATGCAAACATGGACATAAAACACGCGGTGTTTTTTTTTATATATTCAGGCTGAACTTGCAGCTTTTGTGTTAACGTAGGGTTAAAAATTACATTCACAAAAAAAAATAACGAGCGCTGTCTGCCCTCAACCTTGATGTTTTCAATTTAGAATCGATATTATGGTCGCTCAATAAATAAATTATTGAATCAGAATGTAATTTTAATCTAAATTCTACTTAATATAAATGATAAACTAAAAGATTGATGCAAAAATTAAAATCTTCAATAGCCTAACAAACTTCAGAGTAATAACGTATTTGTATTGACGTAACAGGAATTCGATCGCTAAGTTGCTCGGTATCCTGGTACCGTCTTCCGTGTCGGACTTCGAAATGGTATCGCGACTTCAGAAACTAATAGACGCGCACCACGACTTTACCGTGGTGTCGCGACGCTACGACGACCCCGCGTTACTGCGGGCCTCGTCTCGATCCCCGCCACCATCACGTTGCAGAACACGAACACCCGAACGGTAACTATGAACTTTTTAAATTATAATAGTCATGTTTTTTTAAACATGACGTAGTCTATATAACTTGATGGTTCCCGATATTGTTTTAATCAGTTTAAGTTACTTTTTATAAGGTATTAATTAAATAAATAAATCTTTACTGTTTAAAGTATAATTTTCTTCATTCTCTTCGGCCTTAATATAAGGGAGACGTTGGTTGAAAAATAGTTCTAAATTTCTTTGGCCCAAATATAGTTTTCAGTTTTAATTCTTTGTAAATTATTCTTCTTTTATGTACCTATGACTTTTATGTCTATAGGGCATTTTTTAAAGTTAATATAAAACTACTAATTAAGAATTAAAAGACTTTTTTATATTTAAATAATACAGTTCCAGCAATTAAATATCCTCCTACGAAAAATATATAAGAATTGAAAAAGGTTAAGCAGAGCCAGGTGCTAAGGCACCGTTGCGTCGCGCTGTATTTAAATTATTAGTATCTAGCTATTAGATATCTTTATCATTTTGTAACCATTATCTTTATATTTGTAACCTAAAACTTTAAAACCTATAAATTTAAGTACAATGTACAGTACAGGTTAAAGTTATTTGACATAGTCATAGGTTCCGTAGACCCTAAGTCCGTAGTTACATAACCATAATAAAATAATTGTCTAGAATTAATAACTAGAACTTACTATAATGATAATTGAGATTTTAATTAATTTACAACTAAAAAAACTGTACTATGCAGTACTATGTGCTAATTTATTGTGTCTGTTTTTTATGTATTATTGATATTGCGGAACTGTATATCTTTAAAGTTCAACAGAAAAGGTATTATGAGCTTTAAAATATTGTACATATCTGGATTTAAATTTCATTCATCAATTACAATAAATGCTGTTTTATAAGTTCAATACAGAAATAAAGATCGTCGCCATTTGCATAGACATAACATAACAATACACCTTATTATACACCAAAACAGAAATAATACGTATCATATTGATTTTAACAGAGTATCATAAGGTACAAAGGGTGGTCTTATCGCTGAAAAGCGATCTCTTCCAGGCAACCAAGGGGCAGAGGAGATGGTAGGTATTGTGTCGGTGTATGTGTACAAATTGAGACATAAACGTTTACTTAAACACATATACATATAAGTACATACATACATACACAAATACAAACATACAAACTTACATACATACATATAATTTTATTCACGTTGAATAAAAAGAAAATGCTACCTGACAGCCTTTTTAAAAATAGGAAGCGATTGTACACGCGTCTAATATGCAAGGGTAAAGAATTCCAAAGTCGAGAAGTTTAAACATTGAAAGATTTAGTATAAAAGGAAGACGAGTGAGAGGGAATTTCAAGAAGTAAGCTATCATCAGAACGAAGACTGCGATCATGAAATTTCAATCGTTGCTTTAGACAATCAGATGCAACAGGGTTAAATAGAATACAGTAAAGTACGTTAAGAATATGCGTATTCCTGCGAAAGCGAATTGGGAGCCACTTGAGTTTTTCAACGGAATTCAGATGTATCAGAGATATGATCATATTTGCGAAGTCCAAATACGAATCGTATACATTACCTCAATAATTAAACAGACCATTACCGCAATAATTTATTATGGTTTTATCTTACGTAGTTTTTAGTACTTTGGGAACGATACCTATTAATGCCATTAAATACCTATACAATAAATATAAATTTTCCGTCACGGCAAGATGTTAGACACGGCTAGATAACTCACGAACTGCAAACAGCCCAGTAAAACAATCTTCCTCTATTTCTGTGCTGTAGATATACCATTTAACTTTTTTGTGTAACATATTTAAAAACATAAAAATATCTGTCAAATCTATATTTGCCCTTTTTTGTCGGTTTTAAGAAGCGAAAACACTAGACATTGCTTTTTCTCCTAATGTTTACGCGAATTTTACTCATTTAATGAAACAACTTTTTTCGGATTTTATCGCGGTTTATTATTAACTTTTGATTATCGACGTTTCGAATACTTTACAGCAACCATGGTCACGGGAGGACAGCAGTCCAGGAAGTTAATAATAAACCGCGATAAAATCCGAAAAAAGTTGTTTCATTAATTGCTTTTTCTTTTCATACTACCACAGGTGGTATGAAAAGAAAAAGGATACTTCTAAAAGTGGTATTTAAAAGTGAATTTAAGATATAAGAATAACTTCATCATTCTAGGTCCCTGCGTTACGATGACTCCGGATACGCCGACCCGGCGTTCGATATCGAGGACGATCTGTATAAAGGGCGCGCCACCTTGTGACAGTCGCGTCGCCGCGCCCGCTTCTAGCCAGATTAGGCTCGGCGATATCAAAACTACAATATCATTGTATCAAAAAAGGTTATGGAGTATGTAATTCTGTCCATAGTGTTAATTTTTCATGACCATAGTATGTAACATATCAAAATATTCTATAACATGGCAACGTTTATTTATATAAAATAACTAGTTTACTAGTAACCCGGCAAATGTTGGGTTCTGCATACAGATCACCATCAATCAGCTAGAGGTTAGATTAGAGGTTATTATACTTAAAGAACTATAGTTATGTCCAGTTCATTCATTTTTTTGGAATAATAAACAGTATTATGTATTAGATATGTTTTTCAGGATGTACCAACTTGAACTGGACTTATTTTAGATAATTTTTTGCAGTCCGTATTATATTAAAAGTTTGCGCTTTCAAATATTTAAGAATAACGGTTACAATAATTGTGCTCGCAAGCGAAGAAAACCCATAAAAAATATTTATGGTTTAAATCTATTTTTATAATTGTTATTTTACAAAAAAAAAGTCTTACTAGAAAATTTGATACTTGTGTTGTAATGTGTTTGTCTCTTCCTTAGGTACACAACATTGATATTGTTACATTTGTAACAAATTGTAAAGTTTCATAAGTTGTCACAGATTTGTTTGCTGCAATTGGATCTACACATATACATATGTATAGATATATACCTAAGACTATTTCTTCCTATTTAGTCTATTTAAATAATTTATATTAGATGTAAAAGTTGTAATGTCACGGCCTATATTAATAAGTTACTAGCTGTGCCCGCGACTTCGTCCGCGTGAAATTTAACAAAAAGGGGTACTGTTTTTCAGTTCGCAGAGTTATAAAATAAATAAATTTCTAAAACCTAAGTTACTCCTTACTACATCAGCTATCCGCCAGTAAAAGTCCCGTCAAAATCGGTCCAGCCGTTTCAGAGATTAGTCGGAACAAACAGACAGACAGACCGACTAACAAGCAGTCAGACATACAGACAGGCAGACAGTCAAAAATTCTAAAAAAAATGTTATTCTGGTATATGTACCATCCGTTTTTTACTAAATGCATATGGATGTGTAGACATCCATATGCATTTAGTAAAAAGCGGTTATTTTAATATTACAAACAGACACTTCAATTTTATTTATTTGTACAGTATAATCCTAGATAATAAGTTGCTTTATTTTAGTAGTTAGTTACTGTATGAAGTTGTTAAAAATATTTTAATTGATTTATTGCTGTCTCAAGCAATTTTGTTAATTATAATAAATAATTATTGTTTTAATTTAAAAAAAAACTTCTTCACACACATACCACATAGGATAAAAATATACATGTTATAACTTAGGTTTAAGACGTACCGAATTGATGGATGTGTTCAGTTATATTATAAGTATTAAGAATTGTATTAGGAATATCTATAGTATTTAAGAATCAATAAACTATTTACAATAAGCAAATTTTGGAAACTCCACATAAAAACTACTCATAAATTAGTGTTCGAAATGATAAATTAGTCACAATAAAAGAAATGTTGAAATATGACTTTTTTTTTACCCATGGCGTTGCTAAGATTTTCGATCTAAATTAACATATAACATACAGCAATAGGTAACAAGAAGTGTTATGAAATTTAATGTTAAAGTCTCCAAGGATATAAAATTAATTTTTATTTATAAAAATGAATGTTTGTCTGTATGTCCTTTATAGAATCGTAAATTATGCATTTGATCATATCATGATCTTAAGCAAAGCATTAAGCTTGTGCATGACCCAACAAAGGTTTGTGAATTGGTACGACTAAAAAAAAAGCTCGCAGGTACAGTTAGTAAACATATAAATACGTACTACACATTTTGAAATGTTAATATCAGGTATAGGTAGCAGATATTTGTAGCAAAATTTGTAATATATTACAATTAAATTTGTATTATATTACAATTAAACAAAAAAAAATATAGGTATATAATAAAAATATTACTGCATGTAGCACACAAAAAACAAAAATTTAAAAAAAAACTTAAATAAACACGAGCTTTAAGTAAATTAAACAAAATTATAAAAAAATAAATAGCACTTATTACGTTTTGCTCTCATAGATATTATAGATGAATAATTTCGATAACTAAAACAAATGACGGTATAAGTGAAATATTTCGTCATCACATCACCACCATTTTCATAACCAATAGTTATTATAGGTAATGAAATAGTTCAGTGCACAGTCAAATAGTTTAGTGTTTTGCGTATATTCAAATATTTCGTAATAAATAAATAAATAATAATAAACACTTCACACTCAACGACTCAACTCAACAAAATAATATTAATATGATTACACGTGTTTTTCTTATCATATTTCTCGTTAGTCCAGGTAAGTGTTAAATTTTTCCATTTTATGAATGAGCACGTGACTTGTTGGAACGAAGTTCCTTATTTTTTTTATTCGACGGAAATAAATTTAAATTTTGTATTGTTGTTAAGCATGAAGCATCCAAAAATTGAATGTAACTCCATTTAATACTTATTATATTATTTTTAAGTAAATAAACATGAAACATATTTTACATAACATTGATAAAAAATATCTTAAAGTAAAAGGAGAAAATATTTGATATATATTAAATACGTCAATTCTTATGACTTACTACAAAATAAACACAACCTTATTCATATTAGATTACAAATTGTAATTTACAATAAATTATTTTATTCTAAATTCTATAACACAATTTGCACCAAAACATGCGTCTGCGTAGCGCATCATGAAGGATTTGGTTGTTTGGTTCAACGAAATTGCATATCAGATATTACAGTGGTGACATCTAAAAAGCTTTTAAATGTACATTTTATCAATGTGTCAATAAAACAATGATTATGAATTAAAATTAAACGATTTTGTGATAGAACATCAAAAAATCAACATCATAACGGTACAAGCGTCATATTAGATCGTTAGTGCAGCATCGGTACACATCCCTAAGTCCCTAACACAACTGTGCATCCCTTTTGCTAAGCATTAACGATAAAAGTCTAACGAATATTCAAGGGTGTTTTGAGAGTAAAAAAATATGTACATGTTTTAGTAATGCTGAAACCACGATACGTAGAACTAGACGAAGAAGAGCAACAACTGTTTCGTGCGGCGTTCGATACGCCCTCCTACGACCACGATGAATACCAGGAAGATGAAAACATGCAACTCGGAAAACTAGACCTTCTAAAAGATGGCCTGTGGGCCATAAAAGCGAAGATAAAGGAACTGAAGGCGTTTAATAAAGCTTTGGCGGCAAATTTATTATCAACAAAATTAAAAGTTAAAGAGCTCCTTGCCCAACATTCACATGGGAAAAAGCATCAACATGAAACACCTGAAAAGAAGAAAGTCATCCATAATTATCAGGTAAATTATAATTAATATATTTTTTAAATTAACTAATTAATTATGGAAAGAAGTGTTTCCTTAACCTTTACCTTATTAGCCCTTATAACAACTTGTAGATCTATTATTAAGTATAGTCTCCAACGAAACTAAAATGTTCTCGACAAACAAATCACCGTGTGACCACGCAACCAGCATCTGACCGGAAAACCTTCACGAGAGATATGAACAAAAAAGTGTATAGGTTTAACAATATGTGACATTTAGGGGTACCTAGTCGAGTTATTGACGCAGCGAACATTCCATTTAAAATTGATGTGATACTGGAATACTGCGCTACAACCTTCCGAATATGGATTTAGATTACAAGCAATCATGATTTTTATCTGTTTCAGCCTCTTCCGATGTATGAGCCGCCAATACCACAGAACGATGAGCATCATTATCAGCATGATCCTTACTATGGATATTAATTTAGGTCAAAATTATGTAATATTAATACAAAGTTCTCTTAATTAATTTTTGTATTGAAAATTAATTATTGTAGCGAGTTATTTATTTCTTTATAGATCAGATCCTAAAAATATTTAATAACTTGTAATTGTGATTGTTTTATCAATTAAGTATTCTAATCAAAAGTATTTCAATTATAATTGTCTTCTTTATTTATTTTATCGTTCAGACCTTATACGTCATAACGTCTTTTAAGAAAGTGCATTACATAAATTAAATACTTAATTGGGAAGGTCATCGGTTGGTGTTTACTGTTGAGCAGCGTAGTTAAACGCGGCGCGCGCGCAGGGCACACGTGTACTAGAAGTGAATCGCTTTTTGATTCGTATAACGAATAGAGAACATAAGCCTCGCTTAGTTTTACACCGTGTTACAGCCTCCTGAAACCGCGTCGAAATAAAATGAGCAAAGCATAATACTTACATTTAAAACATAAACTCGAAATGATGTTTTTGTTAGTCATTGAAGTAAAAGTGGACATGTCCTTATCAATACAGTAATATCGATCAGCTGTTTATGTGCGGAAATATTTTTTCTGTAACGAAATGAGGATCAATTGTTCATGGATTATTTTTCTGGTATGAATTCAAATAGTAATTTAAAATAATATCTTAAGTCACAAATCATAACATTTACAACATCCAAATAGGTAATTGAAATAAAAAGGGTATGTAACATACATATAATAGGTATAGAAAGCCAATCATTACGCCTGATAGTGTCTTAAATCAATAAGTTAATAATTACTTAGCGTATTTATAATTATTTCATATCATATGAACAGTAAAGGTCTATCTATAGCATAAGGTCTAATTGTAAGGCAGTCTCTCCGCTCCACCCACATTACTCGCAATATAACAGCCTCATGTTAACCTTCAGTATAAACGCGTGCAGATTTAAAATGTCCGCTATACAATATAGTACGATTTTTGTTCCGATTTATTTTTAATTAGTTGTCATGGAAATTTAACTCAAGGTAGGTTATATTTTAAAGAAAATTTTGTACATAATCAGCATATAATCAGTAAATCCGAAACTATTCATTCTTGTCCTAAGTGAACTAATAAGTTATGCATATTAATTTAGCAATATAAATATAATTCACTATTAAATTGTAAAGATAAAAATTCTACTTTGTGTGACTTTTTCACACATAGTATAATTATTTTGTACGTATTGTTTGCATTAGTAACTATTTTTGTGTTAGAGGTTACTGTTGAATTAATTACCTTAATTTACAAATCATTATACAATAAAATATCTAAGAATTATTATTGCATCAATGTAATTCATTTCAACTCGGACCCTGACCCTGAGCAAGCCTGACGATAAAAGCAGACGTGTTAGAATCCAGTTTACACGCATCGCTCTATTCCTCAATTACCCACTGTTTTCACGATCACATCGTGTGAAAGTTTAATCAGACATGTCTTCAATTATGAAGATCTTAAATTCTGTCTAATGAAGACATGATTATTATTTTAACAATATTATACATAATTATTATTCAACTATGACTACGTCTATGTCTATGAGCAAATATGAGAAAATTTTCTTTGTATATGTTTTAGATATAATTCATAAAAACCGTATTATATTTAATCACAAATACCTGACAGTAACTGACATTCCGATTTAGTTCGCTGCTTCGTGTTACGAAGTCCTTCACCTAAAATAAACCTCTATGAAATGAATTATCAGTAATATCTTAGAAATAACGTTACCTACATGTTGAAGCTTTTGTACAAATTACCTATACATACATATATTACAATCAATTTGCAATATTCAAAATATACTAGGTATGTTTAAATTTTCTTTCGGGCTTCGTATTTCATTTTTTTTTTTTAAGTTTTTAATGATCACCTAGTAAATATTCTGTTTAATAGTCTTTTACATAATATGTTCTTCTAAATACTATAGGTATTTCCCTACCATACATAAATATATTATGTAATATAAGTAATAACGAGTACCTAAAACTTATTGTATTGTCTATTAATTTGTTCTATACATTTACCACATAAGGTACATGTGAAACTTAGCAAGTGACTTTATTTTATTTTATTAGATACTCCCAAGATGATTATTTTATGCCATGGCTTTACCGACGTAAACCTCCATCTCACGGGAATTTTCGGATTAAGAGTAACCTATATAATATAGTCAAGGTCTTATATTTAGTTACTTACCCGTTCTTATATTTACATACTTTACCTGCTCTACTTTTGTAATTCGCAACATGATAATTTGTTGCCTACATTACTTCTGGATAATGTAAATTTAAAATTATATAAATATCAAAAATATTTCCTCTAACCTTACCTATTTTTCATCTACATAAATTATTAGTTTATATTAATGTTTGTTACATAAATTTATTTATTTAAGTTAAGATATTTACTCGATTTTCTATTAAATAATATTTAAAGAATGTTATTCAAAATTATTCCATTGGAAGAAGATTAAAGGAATACAACTACGATTCTTTGTATTCCGTCAGTACGTCGTCATGTCACATCGTATCATGATAACTATGTAATTATCATCATCTGTAGAACCGAAACAATTAACTTTTTAGTAAAAAAATATATTAAAAAGATAAGGTAAGAAAAAATACTTCATTGATAAAACTGTTTTTAGTAATTTGTAATTAAAATGCAATTAATGATAATTTATTTACATATTTGTATGATATATTACTTCTTTTTTTTAAATATCTTTCTTTTCTTACAAACACTAAATACTATAGAGTTGCTTGCTTCTGACGAACTAAATCTAATACATAATTGTGTTTGCTCGCAAACGAAAAAAAAAACCGACTTCGTTCACATCGACAAGTAATACAACATAGATCGACGAAAAAATAGTCAAGTAACTACGCGTTATCAAAGATTACTCAAAAAGTAGTTATCAGATCTCGATAAAATTTATATGTGACTACATGATAAACCTCAGCTTTCGATTAAATTAAAAATTATCAAAATCGGTAAACCCAGTAAAAAATTATTACGGATTTTCGAAAGTTTCCCTCGATTTCTCTGGGATCCCATCATCAGATCCTGGTTTCCTTATCACGGTACCAAACTAGGGATATCTCCTTTCCAACAAAAAAAGAATTATCAAAATCGGTCCATCCAGTGGAAAGTTATGCGGTATAATACAACGTAGGTCGACGAAAAAAGCGTCAAGTAAAAACGCATTATTAGATATAACTCGAAAAGTAGTTGTTAGATCTCAAATAAATTTAAATGGGACCAATTGGCACACAACACCTTTCGATTAAAACAAAATTTGTCGAAATCGGTCTACCCGGTCAAAAGTTCTGATGTAACATACATTAAAAAAAAATAAATAAATAAATAAATAAATAAAAAAATACAGTCGAATTGAGAACCTCCTCCTTTTTTGGAAGTCGGTTAAAAAAAGTATATGAAATAGCAAAAATGCCAAACAGCTATCGAACGTGCGATGTCTGCGCTACCGTCACAATTTCCTAATTTTGATTAATGGGCTCGAGCATTATTACATAATAGATACGAGTATGTAGAGACTGAACAAGAATCAACAGGAGATATCGGGAGTCGCGTAGACTCTAAAGTATTCAAAGTGACCGTAAAAGTTTAAAACTTACCTGTATCTTATTGATTATTTTGTGTGAACTGAGACAAACAGAATAGCTACAGAGCTCTTGTATCTACACACTAGCTGGGTACCGCGGTTTCACACGCGTTAATTTGGAAAAAATAGCCTTATAGCCTTCCTCGATAAAGGGGCTATCTAACAATGGAAAAAAAATCAAATTGGACCAGTACTTCTTGAGGTTAGCGCGTTCAAACAAACAAACTCTTCAGCTTTATAATATTAATATAGATATTTACATACATCGGTGGATTAATTGTTAATCAGTTCAAATATTTTATTAATACAAGATGAGACCACTGCAATAATAAGAAATTTAGCAATAGCCGAAACGAGAGCAGTGGCAATTTTTAAAATATATACAAAAAAAATCTTCATATATTTGCTTAAAAAAGTACAAAAATACAAAAAAAAGTACGTATTAGCTCCGACACGGAGTTTACTGCTGTAAACCGATTACCGTGATATTAAGAGTAACTGCGGAGTTTCTTGCCGATTCTTTTCTACAGAATCTACATTCCGAATTCGTGGTAGCTTTACTTTTACAAAAATAATAAGCAGTTTTAAATTTTTAATTTGTAAAATAACGATTCGAAAGTGCTCATGGGGCCTATTTGAATAAAGTTGTTTTTGTTTTTGATTAAAAAAAATATAATGGTAGGAGAGAAAACGCACTACTTGTTTTTTTCATACCTCGTGTCTAATATTGCTTTTCAAGGAGTAAATTCCAAAAATTAATAAATTTAAAGAACCTATTTCATTTTTGGATAATTCATTTTCTAAGTGTGTAAAAAGTTTAAGACGGATGTAGTAGCACGGGCAGTGTATATAGTTATAAGTATACCATACCGAATGGCTATCGATTAAGAATAGCTGATACTATCTAAATTAATTTAATATAAAAAACTTAAGCTGACTGGACTCGTGTTTTGATGTAAAATTAACGTGTAAAGTTACATTACACGTTTTAAATTTAAAAAAACATACATTTTTTAAATGTGAAGTAATAAATGTCAGTGTAACATTTATTTAGAACAGCCACGAACGAGATCAAGTATTGACGAATTTTAATCCAGTTTAGGGCGTAGTAGCGTAAGTATTGGTATATCACTTCCTTGTGTTTTTGTGTAACATTTTAATAGGTGCAGTATATACTTTTTAAGATAATTACATTACTGAATGTACGTTTTTTGTTTATAAATTCAAACCTGTTTTTATTTTTAATGAACGTTTATAAAAACTATGAATCAAACTTTTAAAGAAAAATATTAACTATTTTGATTATAGATTTTTTTATTTACATATAATATAAATTACATAGTAATGCTTTGATAAATTATTTATACATACGCAGATATTTAATACAATTTTTTATTCAATATTCAAAAGAGTTTTTAGCATACCAGCTTCACATTAAACAGTGACTGTCAAACAAGTCATAAAACATACTTATATAATATGTTCACGGTTTTACAAAAGAGGACAGAAAATATGTACTTAAATAAGCTATTCTCAAGTTCGCTATCATCTTGCAATTTATTTGCATTCAAGTTTAAAATACCTCACGATCTGGTAAATCAGAACAGGTTTACTCGCCACACTGCACGCTCACACCGAACCATATTAAGTTAGTAAAGACAAAGAATAAACTAAATTAATCATAACATCATGATTTAATTTATAAATTTATTTGTCGTGACTTCACTATAGAATATTTGTATACACAAATACAACGTAGGTACAAAATAGGTACTTCATATACCTAAGTGTATACTACATAATAAGAATTATACGTTTCACTTGTTTGAAATTGAATTAAAAAAAAATATAGATCATTTATTATAAAGGAACATTAAATATGTATATTTTAAGTAGTTACTGTTTACGTATAACAATTAAAATTTTAACATTCCATTGTGGAACAACCTTCGGTTTTTATACAGACTCGATACAAGAGAAAGGCAATAATTTAAAACACGAAAACTACATCTAATTTCTAAGCTATATACAAAAAATCCATCAAATAGAAGCATAAGTTTCGGCGTGTCAAAAGCTTACGACAAACAAATAAAATTTTCTCTATGTTTTTTTTTTGTTTATATATTCTTTAAGCTCTTTAATTATTTTGTGCTGTATGTGGTTTAATTATACATTCATCTAGTTGTTTCTGTAGATGCTATTAAATGTACTTAAATATTTATATGTATTATTTATATTAGGATTTATAGCTATAAATTCACAGCTGACTATTTACAAAGCTACAATATATATTTTGAATTTAACTATCTATTTTGCCCTATTATTATTTGTGTTTGTATTTATTGGGCGTGCAATTTTAGTTCATAATGCGAATTGCTCAAACTACTTGATCTAGCTTAGGTATAAGGTTGCTCTTGCTCAACCCTGTCTTACACTATGACGTATTTAGTAACTTGCTGTTTTATTATGTACAAATAGTTTTTTTTTTAATACATAAAGTTGTTTTATTGTCTTTCTCTTAGCCGCAGATTGTAGTGACTAGGGTTTCCAGAACCGATCTGTTTTTCAGAACCAGGATTTTCGGTACTTCGTCTTAATGAATCGAAATTATTGAGTTATTCTTAAAATGCGTACCAAAACAAAACATTGAAGTAGTTATCGTTGCATTTAAAGTAATAAAAAAAAAAATAGAATTTAAAAGTAATAAATAAGTCAAAAATTAGTAAGCATCATCTGTACGGCTACCGTCACGAATTATGCATATCCATTTTTTCAGGCAACGGCAAAGTTACAAGGGATCTATTATCCTGAAGAAGATATTCTAAAAAGAGAAGTAGTATTATCACTGAGTTTTGCAAAAAATAAACTGCTTATAAATATATATAATAAATTTTAAATACATATACAGGTGTCCCAAAAAGTAGTGATAAACGGAATTCCAGAGATAGGGCACCCCTTGGGGTATCCGAATCACTCCTATGTATGTTCAGCGATTTTGCATAGTTTTCGAGTTATGGATTTTTTTATGTGTTTTTGGGAATTTTACACCTGAACAACTGTAAAATTTTCAAAAAAAAAATTAAAGACTTTTTAGAATTTTTGTTTTTGTATCTAAATAATCATGAGCTGTAGCTTCCCGCTTAAAAGATTCAGCTTCTTAACTTTGATGGAAATTGTGAAAATCTAAGTGTAAAGTGAAAATTTTACGTTTTGAGAACTATGACTTCAATTTTCCACTTAGAATTAAAAATCTAAACAGGCGATTTTATGGTTTCTAATTAGGCTTAAAAACTTTTCCAGAGTCTCAGCTTTCATAATCATAAATAAAAAGTTGTACTTAATGAGGCTACTTTTGCTAAAATTTGCCTTCAAAGACATCAAGGTGGAAAATTCTTAAAATTACCAATTTGGATAAAAAAAAATTTTTTTGTTCAATTTATTATTCCTTTAAGGTTAATTAGTCTGTTAACCAACCAAAAGATTGCAAGAAAACTAAGATCGAAGATTTAATAAACATTTGGAGGTTATTTATAATAAAACGAAAAGTAATCGTCTTAAAGTTATTTATTATAAAAAGTTTTCAATATGTCGACCTTCGTGCTCGATACATGTTCTACATCGTCTTAAAAAGTTTTCTTTGAGTCTTACGAATGCTATTCTGTTGTTTTTAATTGTTTCTTCTGCCTGTCTCAATTTTCGTCTTAACTCCGCTACGTTGCTAATGTTTTTAGCGTAAACTATTTCTTTATAATATCCCCAGACAAAGAAAGATTCAAGTCTGGGGACCGCGGCGGCCATGCAATGGCCCTCCACGGCCGATCCATCTGTCTCTAAATCTTTCTGTTTAATGTTGTCTGACTATTCTTGCAAAGTGGCATGGAGCACTATCGTTTTGGAAAATCATGCTCCTACGCGTTAACAGATCGACGTCTTCTAGTAAGACGTGTAGGTCCTTTCATCCTTTCATCTCTCGTTTATTATCGAAACGTTGATTCGACAAGAGTTTTTCCCGTCTATACAATAGAGAGATTTCTGATAAGCTGCTTTCTCTTGAGGACGTGCTATTAATCTCATCATGTGGATACCCAGTTTTCATCTCTAGTTGGTTTAACTATGAATTGCCTAATTTAAATTCCCGAAAGTACCGAAAGAACCAGGTCTGAAGTTTGATTTTCCGGTTCTTTTTGTCTCACCTAAAATCCTAACCCCCCAGTTCTGAACCCTAGTAGTGGACCCTACTTTCTGCTCCAGAGGCTATTAGATTCCCACCTCGAGTCTAGGTATAATACATGTTAATTTTTATTCGTATTATTTACACGTGCATTTAAAAAATATGTACATGGCTTTTTCTACTGGTAACCTAAAGTACATCTATTGAGGTGCCTACATTAAAACAGATGACCCTGGTTATTTTAATCACATTTGAGAAATAAATGTGAGCTCCAGGGGAGGTTCTTGTATGTGGTTGGCAAGGCGCTTGTAATGCTTTAGGCATCTGTAAGCTACAGTATCCACTTACCATCCAGCATGTTTGTTTCCCATCGTTATAGAATAATAATTGTGTTTGCTCGCAAACGAAAAAAACCGACTTCAATTACATCGACAAGTAATACAACGTAAGTAGACGAAAAAAATTAACAAACGCACTAGTCGTCACCACGATTTTCAAAGGTTTACTTCGATTTCTCGGGGATTTCACCATCAGATCCCGGTATCCTTATCATTTTTTTTTTAATGTCACTAGGTCGGCAAACAAGCGTACGGCTCACCTGATGGTAACCGATTACCGCAGCTTATAGACGCCTGCAACACCAGAAGCATCGCAAGCGCGTTACAGACCCAATCCCCAATCCCCCCAGGAGCTCTGGTCACCTTACTCACCAACAGGAACACAATACTGCTTGAAAACAGTATTATTTTACTGTGATCTTCTGTAAGGTCGAGGCACAACCCCAGTCGGGCCTGCTCCATATTTTGAGCAAGAAATTCCTGCTGTGCCCTACCTCAGTTAAATCATTAAGAATTATTAAGATCGGTTCATAAACGACGAAGTTATCCCCGATTATATATATATATATATATATATAACCTCCTCCTTAAGTCGTTCCTTTTAAGTCGGTTAAAAAATACACAGTCACACATTAATAATAAGATTTATAAGACTGAGGGTTGTTAATTACATAGAAACCTGAAGGTCGTCAAGTGCGTGCGCATAATACTAACAAATAATTAAACAATTGCATTAGGCCTGTAACAGCTGCGGTCGACACGATCATATCTAGTTACTTGCAATTTGTCAAATCATAGAATTAAGATCTAACAATAGATACTAGTATATCAAAAGTAAAACAAAATTTCAACAACCGTTCAATCCATCAATCAATTCCTCCACCACTCTTGTATTGGTGTGTTTGTTTTTGAAATGACAAATGGTAATTGAAGTTAATAACTGAGAGTAATATCAAAATTTCAAAACTGATTATCGTAAGAATAAAAAGGAATGTCGTAATTTAATGCACACGCAGACATAAATAATATTAATGTGCACTTTGCAATGCTCTAAAGCGGAATTACGACGGTCGTAAAAAGAGTTAAAAAAGAAGAATAATACCAGACAAAGAGAGAGGACGGTTTAGCGTCTGTAAGGACGCATAAGAACGGCGTGGTATGTCGAAGAACGTCGCTACATACATATAGGCATACGGACGTCGTGATGTGCCCAAGAAAGTTGTGGCATTCCTTTATGCGTCATTGGATGCCAATAGATCCTCTGTTGTGCTGTGCCGCCAATGTGCGCAAGCCTAAAAACTATCTATCTAATCTAACTATAAGCGAACTACTTAGAATATTTGCAGATTACACTGTTATTTCTTTAAATACGAAAAATATTACACCTTTTTACCGTAGAATTACATGAATAATATCGTACTTTGTTTGTACAAACATTACAGTTAACAACCGCGTATTTTTATACCTGAATTTCAAATCGTATCTTTGTCCTGATAAGTAATTACACAATTATATTACGTTTAAGGTTAAAATATATATCAAAAACTAAATGCACTGCCTTATTTAGCCGCTCATTGTTGTTACCTTGTTCTCATATTTAGTTTTTAACTTCTACTAGGTGTGCCCGCGACTTCGTCCGCGTGGAATTTAACAAAAATGTTATTTTTCAGTTATGTAAATAAATTTTTAAAATAAAAGTAGCCTAAGTTACTCCTTATTACATCAGCTATCTACCAGTGAAAGTCCCATCAAAAACGGTCCAGCCGTTTCAGAGATTAGTCGGAACTAACAGAAAAACAGACAGACAGACAAAAATTATCAATGTTTTGGTATATGTACCGTGTCGGGATATACATCCATATGCATTTAGTAAAAAGTGGTTATTTTAATATTACAAACAGACACTCCAATTTTATTTATTTGTATAGATTACAATCCTGACAACATAAAATTCTTGCTAAATATCACTGTCAAAGTTTATTTAGCTCATAAACTGATCATGTCTCGTTTATTTTACTTGATTTCGGCCTATTTTTATGTCTTCGTGTATCTTAAAATGTCATGTAACACTGGTAATTTAAAAAAAATACTATTTGTATAGTACTTGTATATGAAAAATAATCAAGTCATTATTCTTAGTTATTTTTAAACAACGGAAATTTTAACCTTGAAGGGGTGCAACAATGTGTTCGTTTACTTATGTTTTTAATTAAAAAAGAAAAGATCGCCTGCAGTTAAATAGAGACAAATAACGTTATTACTGGGGCAATTACTCAGCTCTCCGTCAATTAAATATTGCTAAAATGTACATTACGTTACAATCGGGCAATTAAAACTATGATGAATTCATCAAGCGTTCTAATCCAATGTATGTTTCTCTTCCTTCCAAAATAAAAAATATGTACCTATTACTAATATATAAGTTACTCTAAACTTTTCATGGCTAAACTAAATACCATAAATGATGAAAATTATAAAAATGAATCAATATAATAAAATAAATAAATATATATATACATGTGTTTATAATGTTATATATATATATATATATATATATATATATATATATAACATTATAAACACATGTTAGTCTGTTCCTACGGTAAGCAACTTAATGCTTGTACTGTATGTAGGTAACATCTGACTGATATAACTAATTTTGTTACGATAAGTAGATACATATAAATAATAGTTATATACAAAATAAGTACATATATCACAACCAGACTCGAGGCGGTAATCGAACCCGCAACCCCCAGAGCAATAAGGAGAGTCACTGCTATCTGCGCCAACGGGCTTGTTAAAAAAAGATTCAGTTGCCAATTTGCCAATTTAATTTTATTTCATACTCAATATCAATAGTAGTCGACAGTTTACTATGACTATGCTTACACATTTATTCGCTATTCATTACGGAACTAGTGCTAGAATAGAACACAACTCTACATACAAGGTCTGATTTATTTGAATCACACGTTATTTTATTAATAAAAGTTTAGGGCCTGTTTCACCAATTGTGGATAATGCTATTTAACGGGTGAGGATATTCAACAGATAAATGTATTTGATGTATCGTTCTATTTCACCATTGAATTTCACTGTTGAGGCGAAAAAGGTCCTAAAGCCCTATTCTACCTCCTGCTGTCAAAGTCTAACCGTTGCCTATTTGCACAATAAACTTTATTCACAACTGGTGAAACCTGCCCTTAGATAAATTGCAATAATCCTATCAATAATTCAATCTTCAGAGTCAAATTCTTTATTTAATTCAAATAACGGTCTTTAATTAATTCGTTACCGTTAACTACATTCCATACTTCATAATTATGACTACTTTAAAGGCCTATGAACTAACTCTAGCGGAACAGCAAGTTCGGATAGGTAGTAGTTACAGATACTACTTACTCTAGTACATTGTATCAAGGGTATTTGGCTACAGTCACTGCATTAATAATTCAATAGTTACAATTTGAAGTTATGAATAAAAATTACTATTGAAGTAACGCAGTTAAAAGTCAGACAGTTTTGACAGTTAATTATAAATGTAAGCTTTTTCCTCATTATTAACATTTTTTCTAAACTAAGTAAGCAATATAACTTGCTATTATTATACCTATATATTATGTATATTACTATAACTTCCGTTTGAATATAAAGGTATCTATTTTGACGAATGTAATATATGTATGAGGCGCCACATTTTTTGTAATGAAATTCCAATCCAGTTTTTTGTTAGTCTTGATTTTTGGAATAAACTTACTTACAAAATATTTTAAGCGATTTATAGTTTTACAGTGTGGGTACGACACGTTTATTTATTTATTTTTATTTATTTCTCTGTAATAATTATAAATTTTTACGAATAAGTTATTTGTCATTAAATATATATATCATATATTACTTCATATCAGTTAATTGGTTAACAAAGACAAATGGTAAGTCAAAACGATACAACTGTATAGAACGAACGACAAGATGACATAGTCACATTGTGGGCCTGTTTCACTAGATATGGATAAACGCTATTTGGCAGATGATGGTATTCAACGGATAAAAGCTTCTGATAGGTATATTATTCTTTATCATCATCGAATTCCACTATATTTGTGGCTTATTTCTGTTCGCAATTGTGGATATAAGAGTTTCTTAATTGTAGCGAAACAGGTACTAAAGGCCTAATACCACCTGCTGTTAAAGTTTATTTGTAACTTATTTGCAGGGAAAACTTTGTCTACAACTAGTAAAACAGGCTCTGTGTTTTTTTTAACAAATATTTTTAATCTATTTTAATCAACGAACGTTCCAGCTGTTATGTAACAATAACAATGGTGAAATTTACGTATGAATTTTATAGCTGCTTATTAAAGTGACTACCCTTAAGCGTTATCCACAACTGATACAGGGCATAACATGTTTTAAAAACAGTCTTCTTGTTATTACATTTTACTATTGTCTGCCTTGCTGCCTTGTGGCAAACAAGGCCGCGTCGGTCACTGACAGCCGCCCGTCATTACTACGGCTTTCTGAGAGCCATTTCCGCTCCGTTTATTGACGTTCAAGACTCGACATATTAGTTTTTGTTCTATAAAAAACTTTGTAATTACTTTTTTAGTTTGATAGAAATGACAAAGATTAAGTTATCCTACAAGAACTTACAAAGAATTAATTATTAATATATTTTTTTTACAATGTCCCACAGTCTTTTGTAACTTTCAAACATTTGTCATCACATTGTTTTGTGTATGTTACAGTATAATTTTTTCACTCCTATAAAATAACAGGCAAGCAGCCTTAAAAATGTTTAATATATACATTTTTCTACATTTAAGTATATCTATGTTGTATAACTGCCCCTTGGCGCAGTTTGTAGTGGCATTGCTTTCTGCTCCGCGGGTTTTGGGTTCGATTCCCGCCTGAGTCTATTTGTTATATCTGTATTTATATATCTATATATGTATTACTTCTATGTATATTAAAAAAAAGGTATAACATACAACTGTTACCTATAACACAAGCATTAAGTTGGTTACCATAGGAACAGATGACCGTGTGTGTATGCTATATGATAGGATATAAGATTTCGTGGAAATCTATACTAGATAAAAATGTACCTATACCATAAGAACTTAAAGCAAATCAGCCTATAATTTACCTACCTAACAAAAAAATGTTATGATGCCAATTATATGCTGCGATAATAACCAGGACTTGAGGGTTTTACGTGTTCTTCGAGGTACGGCGGGGAAACCCTCAAGGACAAACACTAAAACCAGAAACAAACCTTTTTATAAAAAGCAAATATCAATAATCAAGTCTGAATCAAACTCTTGTCGATTTCCGTTATAACAAAGAATATTTCGGTATACTTAAGTTTAAATTATTATTTCGTAAAGTTATTATTCGTGTCATTATGTATACCTACATTAGTTCCGCATTTTTTAAGTCGCATTGATAGCAGTGATAAATTTTTAAGATTACCGTAAGTGGTAGACAGGTCGCTTGTAACACAAGATTTGATTTCTATTTGACTTGGTACTGAAGCAAACTGATCGTGAAATAAATTTGGCTTTTCGATCATAATAAAGATGACAAATAAACTTGAATGACTTTATGCAAACGTATTCTTGACAGTTAAAAAGTTTAAGTTTTTCTTTCATCGCTTGTCTTATGTCCTACTAATTGCAAATACCATAAGTAAATTTGATTGCTTTAAAATAACAGTACCTACCTAAGCGTCAATCATCATCATCATCATTTCAGCCTATTGCAGTCCACTGCTGGACATAGGCCTCTGCAAGTTCTTGTGGACTCATGTGTGTTGCCCATAGTCACCACGCTGGGCAGGCGGGTTGGTGACCGCAGGGATGGCTTTGTCGCACCTAAGACGCTGCTGCCCGTCTTCAGCATGTGTATTTCAAAGCTAGCAGTTGGATGGTTATCCCGCCATCGGTCGGCTTTACAAGTTCCAAGATGTTAGTGGAACTGTGTTATCCCTTAGTCGCCTCTTACGACACCCACGGGAAGAGAGGGGGTAGCTATATTCTTTGATGCCGTAGCCACACGGAGAAGCGTTAATACTTTATAAGAATAAGAGGTTAATAGTTTATAAGAATTAGAGGAAGAACGAGGATGAAAATATGTCTAAATAATTAAAACAGATTTCCTTAATTTGTTTAATACCTACCTTTAAAATTATTTACTTGAATGTACTTAAATTATTATCAATTTCTTGTTTGAGTAATGTATATCATTCATTAAGGTGTCTTTTAGACTAATGTTGTAATTAAAATAAAATTGACATGCATCGGCAACGAAGTAATACGATAATAATAATATTAATCGTACCTAATTCTAAATATAGTAATTAAGTTACGACGTAATTAAACAATTTGAGAATAGCTAAATATATTTAGAATTGTTTTTCATATAGGTAGTTACTATTTCTGCCAAAAAATGTGAATTTTAGTTATCTGAAAAATGTTTTTAATGTTAATGTTCTAAAATGGAAGTGAGTCGTGAACCTACCAAGCGCCATGTTCATCCTAAAATTATTTTATTTATTATATTAAAATTTTTAATTTAAATGAGTTTCGCTTTTCATTATTTTTTTTATATTTTGTCATGATATGCATTAACCGGAAGGCATTACGGAATATATTTGGGCCCTGGACACTGTGGCGCACGTAAAGTAGATACTAGCCATTGTAAAACAGAACTGCGACCGCTGTGAAAATGAGATACGTTCTATCGTGCTAAAGGATCTCGCGGCATGTCTGAAATGCACCAGTAGTGTGCTGTGTGCGCTAACATATTGCAGACCCAAACTTCTCTTACTGTGCCAATATGATGTTAGTACTTAAAACCTGTAATTTTCTTCAGGTACAAATTAATTACGTCGACAATGTGGTGATAAGTTTTAAGGTAAAAAATGTTGAGATTGTGGTTCGCAATATATTAGTATGGTAGTAGTTTATATTAAGACACACAGCTCCTATCATACCTGTTATTTTTTCTAATGTTTACGCAAATTTCATTCATTATAATGAAACAACAGTCCTCCCATGACCATGGTTGCTATTAAGTACCTAACGTCGGGCATGTAAAAAACCTAATGCTATGCTTCTGCCTGTAATATCCCACCGCTGGGCATAGGCCTCTTTCACTATGTAGGAAAAGGATCAGAGCTTAATCTACCACGCTGCTCCAATGCGGGTTGGTGGATATATTCCCTACTATGAATAACGATCGCTATCAGGTGTAGGTACACGATAACAACCGGGACCGACGACTTAACGTGCTCTCCGAGGCACGGTTGGGTGACCCACAAGCACTGCACAAACACCCAGACCACGGCAAATATCTTTATCATCGCCACAAACCAGTGCTGTGACCGTTGCGCCAACGCGACGTCTAAACCTAAAATCTAATAAACCGCGATAAAATCCGAAAAAGTTGTTTCATTATACGATACCTATTATGATAATTTTTATTTCATTATTGTTTTTTTTTTTGTATTAATTAATAATACTGTATATTTTCTACGCCTGTAAATACGTCGGTAAGTACTTGGAGATGATGCTTGGGAGATCTTTCAATACACAAATGATTACACAACAAGGATACAACAACTTTTAGCCTCATTTTTCACGTTTAAGTAATATAATTGAATAAGGCTCTGTAAGTGGAACAATCTTCTGAGTCTACAAATCAAAAAACTACATTATAAAAAATTTAAATACCTTTAGAAACCTTTTTATACCTTTATTGATAAAATGATACAAGAACAAATTTAGGAGAAAAATACTATTTTTTAATTGTAGTTCGTTTTTGTTCATAATGAAACTATGCCTACTAACCGATATACGATATAATTTATACGATATACATATATATGTAAGATGTATTTATATACGTACCAATATAATACAAATTTATTAAATTAAATGTTTTTTTTTTCAGATCTTGCCATACGTGTTAGTGACTTCAGGCCCAGTGCGCAGCCACGAGAGTCACCATGCGAAACCTCAAATTAATTTTTCAAATGTACGTCAACATACATTTAATGCTCAAAATATACCAAAGTCAGACGATTCTTCGATTCGAGACGAACAAATAATATCTGTAAGAATAACGTCTTCTGTTGCTGTTGGCAGAACCAAGCCAAAAACGATTTATAAAACCTCTGATACACATAAAAATTATGAACCTTTAATTCAAACTACTACTCCTCCTATAGATGTTTTCGAAACATTCCCTCCTACTGTAGTGACTGATATAAAAACGTCTACAGTCCAGACAACAGTTTTGGAAGACGTTGACAGAACAGAATTACCACCGGGCCTTATTGGTGCTAATATAGAATTTCTGAAACAGCTACAAGCTAAAAAGGAGACGAGAGGTCTTAATAATTACGAGAGGGTACGCCCTTTTTATTTAGACGATGATGTATTTGATTCTAACCAAACGAACGATTCTATTGCCGAATCTTCTGTACACTCTGTCTTAGAAAACGATGAACTTATTAATGATGTACCTCTAGCTAGATCTGTGCCTTTATCATATTCTTCTAAAAGCTATATACAAGATCCACCGGAAAGATCGCGCGGAAATTCAAGATTGACTTCTGTGAATTTTAATGTAGTGCATGACTCACCTAAGGTACAGAATTACGACAACGACCCTGTATCTTCAACATATATAAATCCAAATCAAAATGTGAGGGAACTGCAAAAGTATTATAATCACCGTCCTCATAGTAACGTACAATTTAGTCAACCGTCGCAAATATATAGTGAACCTGCAAAGTTTTATAGTGAACCAGCTAAAATCTATAGTGAACCAGCAAAAATTTATAGTGAACCCGCTAAAATTTATAGCGAACCCTCTAAAATTTACAGTGAACCTGCAAAATTTTATAGCCCACCTGCTTCGTTAAATCTATCACCAGATTCATCTTCTGATCATGATAAGTGGCAAAAACAACCAACAACGTCTACGTATAGTACCACCGTTTTAAGCTCAACCCCGAACTCCATTACAGTACCCCCAAATCAGAATATACATGCTCAACAAAGAACCCATGAACCCGAAAAAAATTATGAAATAGATGAAAAAGTTAGTGTAATGACCGATGGAAGAGCTCATGGTGAACAACCTTCTGGGGAGGAAAATTGTAAACAAGAGAATTGTAAAGTGGGTTATGTCGTAGAAGGTCGCCAATTTAGAAAATATAGAGTTGAAGAAAGAACATCCGACGGCTTTATTGTGGGGGAATATGGTGTAGTAAGAAATGAAGATGGTGCATTAAGAGGCGTCAGGTACACTGCAGATAGCGATGCTAGTCCACGTCTCATACACGATGCGCTTATGAAGTTCCTGCAGCTTAAATAGGTAATTTTTTTGATCGAGTAATTTAGATATTTGCCATTGACAATTGCTCATTTTATTTATATAAAAACTATTATATTCGCTTTTTGATACTTAATTTTTTCACCTGTGTAATGGTGAAAAAGACTGAAAGTCAATGTGAATTCACCTGTATCCCGATTTGTACTACCGCAATAAAGTATTCCGAGTTCGAATTTCTTTTTTGTATTATTTAATCAGTACTTACCAATTATTTTTAAGTTGAGTTGATATAGACAGTTTCCTAATCGGTAACTATTGTATGTTATTTGCAGTACCCTCATCAATTGGGTTGTCTGGAAGAAATGCCTAAATAACCATAAGGCCACCCATTGTCTTCATTGTCACCACATTCTGTAACTATTTTGAAATACCTATATGTTTAATGTGTAATACGCAATTGTGTTGAACAATAAAGTATAAATAAATTAGTAATATAACTAATATTATTGTCAATTATAATACGTAATCTTCCAGAATGTAAACTCAAATCCAGACTAACAATCAGCCACGAATATAAGAGATTATTACATTAAATTACAATTTATTATTTGTCACAATTTTTTAAAATTAAATTATTTGTGTATTATTTAAAAACACAAAGAACCTGTACTTCATACGCAATAACTGCGTTTTACTCGCAAACGAATAATTGTGTTTGCTCGCAAACGAAAAAAAAAACCGACTTCAATTACATCGAAGAGTAATACAACGTAGATCGACGAAAAAATAATCAAGTAACTACGCGTTATCAAAGATTACTCAAAAAGTAGTTATCAGATCTCGATAAAATTTATATGTAACCACATGATAAACATCAGCTTTTGATTAAATTAAAAATTATCAAAATCGGTACACCCAGTAAAAAGTTATTGCGGATTTTCGAGAGTTTCCCTCGATTTCTCTGGGATCCCATCATCAGATCCTGGTTTCCTTATCATGGTACTAAACTAAGGATATCTTCTTTCCAACAAAAAAAGAATTATCAAAATCGGTACACCCAGTAAAAAGTTATGCGGTATAATAAAACGTAGGTCGACGAAAAAAGCGTCAAGTAAAAACGCATTATTAGATATAACTCGAAAAGTAGTTGTTAGATCTCAAATAAATTCAAATGGGACCAATTGGCACACACCACCTTTCGATTAAAACAAAATTTGTCGAAATCGATCTACCCGGTCAAAAGTTCTGATGTAACATACATAAAAAAAAAAAAATACAGTGGAATTGAGAACCTCCTTCTTTTTTGGAAGTCGGATAAAAAACCGACTTCAATGACATCGACAAGTAATAAAACGTAAGTAGACGAAAATATAGTCAAGTAAAGTAGTGATCAGATCAATGAAATTGACTACAAAACAAGTATTAGTTTTCGAATAAAACAAGAATCATCAAAATCGAAAAAGATAAGTTATGCTGTATAATACAACGTAGGTCGAAAAAAAATAGTCAAGTAAATACGCATTATTAGATATAACTCGAAAAGTACTTGTTATATCTTATCTAATTCTTGTCTAATGACCCAATTAAATTTAAATGAGACCACATAAAACGCACCACATATCGATTAAAACAAAAATCACCAAAATTAGTCTACCCAGTAAAAAGTTCTGAGGTAACTTAAAACTAATAAAAATATATCATCGAATTGAGAACCTCATCCTTTTTTGGAAGTCAGTAAGTCCTTTGCTTATATAAATTAAAGAAATAAAAATAGCGATAGCTGTAATTTTGATTATTTTTAAAACCAAAAGACAAAAATCGAGGAAACAAACTTTATTCAATAAATAACACATGCAAGCGGACACAGCGCTTAATGTAAAATGTCCAGTTTACACGTAAGTAACGGATATATTTATAAAAATCCTACAATTTGTGTACTTGTAACAAGACAACCAGTTTTCTTATTATATTTGCTATTTTTCGTAAAATGTATAACATTTTCTGGAATAATTGTAAAGCCAATAAATTAATTATCAGAGAATGTGTAAGCAACTAAAATATACGCCTAATAACATAAGTAGAAAACATAATCGTGCTAAGTTAATTTAAAGTAAACATTATTTTAAGCGACAAATGAATATTAAACGTTTAATAGCGCTCCTTTTGTTATTATATCTTAACATTACAAAATTATCTTAACATAAAAAATATTGGTGCCATAAACATAGGTCTTTTAGATAGGTCATAAAGTCACATCATGATATGATAGCAACATTTTCTTCATTGATGCGACTTTAACGTAATCTTAACTACTTATAAGTAATTTCTATAAATATTTCCTTTCGTTTTAAACAGCATATTATCCATTCATTTAACATTATTTTATAACGATTAAACATTGACAGCGTTATTATAAAGCGTGAGTAATCTATATAATATTGATCATTATTGAGCGGTCGGTCCTTTCAACTAAATGATCAATGAAAGCTCTACATTGTGATAACAAACAAAAAAACAATTTATTACAACATCGTAATCAATAAATGCATAATTTTAACAAACAACAATAACTATATATGACTGATTGTTCAAAAATTATTTATTATCTTTTTTTTTTTTGATCTTATATATGACCATTTCAATAAAAGAAATATTAATAAATAGTAATAAAATTATGTATTACATAATTCGATGTTATTTATTATCTACATATTGTATATTAAAAAACTTAATAGGTTTTAAAAGCTTGTCAATGAAAATGTAGAAAGTGAAAAGTAATAATTAGGTAAAAATACTCACATTTTTTTAAAATAAATTAATAGAATACAATAAATATACTAAATTATATCACAATATCAATAGCGTTATTTTCTAACAATACCGTAAACGGCTAAAAGTGAGATATGCAAGGATTACATAACTAATGAACTAGTGTGTTATATTATATATTATCATAAAACGAGCATATATGATAGAGTAGTAGAATATATACGTAAGTTTCAAATACTCCAAATTGCCAATACAAGCGGTTATATAATAATTTGTTATGGTATAATGTTTGATAGAATGATAAAATCAAAATAGGATACAAACGTAATGGTTTTAAACACACAGTAATAATTTTCTCTTTTTATCGTATTGGATAAATTATATAGATTTGTATGGAATATAAATATAACATTATAGTATTCAAAGAATATTATATGAGTAGAAGTAGAGAAAACTTCACCTACCGAAGTTCAGTAGATATTTTAGATTATTCTGTAGGGTACGGTATCTATAGTCTTTTTAGTAATTAAAACAACATATTAAGTAACATTAGTCGCCTTTAAACAGTGGACAAGTAACTAACATTGTGTTTTGCCTTGAAACACTCACAAGACATAAATTTTTGAAAGTCAAGCAATCGTTAGCAATTACCTTTCATTAACATTAATTTGTAACTATTAGAATAATGTATGGAATGTAAAGTTTTTGTTTCAACCATATTTGTTAAATAATATTTTGTATCAAATCGATATGTTCTGAAGAGTAAGAGAAATAGGATTTTCAACTATACAGATTTACAAATAGAAATACAAAAAAAAAATATGTAAAATTTTCACTCCAATTTTAAACAGTCAAGTACAAACTATGTTTAGAATATTTTTTTTTTTTGTAAATTAAACAATTTTAAAATATCTAAAGTCACAAGTGTATAAGAGAGTGAGTAACAAATAAACTTGACGTCAGTGGAACTCACATAACCCACTACTACTCACTCACTTAAAACATTTTAAGACTACGAATTCACTAAGTTTTATAATTTAAAATAATACACAATCTTAAATAAATCTCTTAAAAAAATATTACAGTTTCCTCAAAAGATTAAACAGGCAGTGTCAGAAAAATAAACGTAGCAAAAAAATTTGATCTATCCTCGACAAAACTGTATGCGATAAACTCGATGAGAGCATTTCGTCATTATACACTCTTATAGGAAATCGTCGCTCACATTAGTCGTAAGTTTCCGATTCCTGCTGCACTAGTTTAAAGCGCCGCGGGCTCTTGACGGAAATAGATCCGTGACCTTCCAAAGACAATCGTCCTTTCATTTGCAAATACCTGAAAAATACATATTAAAATATTACTTTGTTGATACCTGAAAAACTAATGTTAATAATATAATTATTATACAACAAACCTTTTAATGTATCGACATACAAGCTTGGTTGGCCGTTGCTGCCACTCATCCAGCACCTCCTTAGGAGCTAATACCTACGACAATGAACACACATAGCGTAACAGACATATTTTGTAACACAATTTATTCACTAAAACACAATACAATATGAACAATAACCGACAGCGGTAGAACGATACTTGCAATAAGTAAGTTTTACGGAAGCTCACTATACCGATTAGTTATATTAATTGTTGTGACTTTACCTAATAATATTTTTATCAAAATTAGGACCTGTTTCATTGGTTGTGGATAACGTTATTTTACGGATGATGGTATTCAACAGATAAAACTTTATGATATTTTACTCTTTTTTACCATCGAATTCCACTATATTTATGAGATATTTCTATTAGCATAGAACCTAAAATTTGTAGTTTATATCTAACTTGAGGAAAAAAAAGGAGCTACTGGCCTGTTATTACCCTCAGCTGTTAAAGTATATTCGTCACGTATGTGCAGGTATTTAAAAGTCACGTATAATATTCGTCACGTATGATAAACTTTATTCACAACCGCTGAAATCGGCCCGTAGTAGCAATTTAACTCGAAATGTCTTTCAATTAATTTGATTTAAGTTTTAACATGGTGTTTTTTTTTAATATGATGTCGTAACGTATGCACAACAACAAAATAAGAACGCAATATAAGATACAAATTATAATAATTGTGTTTGCTCGCAAACGAAAAAAAAAACCGACTTCAATTACATCGACAAGTAATACAACGTAGATCGACGAAACAATAGTCAAGCAACTACGCGTTATCAAAGATTACTCAAAAAGTAGTTATCAGATCTCGATAAAATTTATATGTGACCACATGATAAACATCAGCTTTCGATTAAATTAAAAATTATCAAAATCAGTACATCCAGTAAAAAGTAATTGCGGATTTTCGAGAGTTTCCCTCGATTTCTCTAGGATACCATCATCAGATCCTGGTTTCCTTATCACGGTACCAAACTAGGAATATCCCCTTTACAACAAAAAAAGAATTATCAAAATCGGTATATCCAGTAGAAAGTTATACGGTATAATACAACGTAGGTCGACGAAAAAAGCGTCAAGTAAAAACGCATTATTAGATATAACTCGAAAAGTAGTTGTGAGATCTCAAATAAATTTAAATGGGACCAATTGGCACACACCACCTTTCGATTGAAACAAAATTTGTCGAAATCGGTCTACCCGGTCAAAAGTTCTGATGTAACATACATAAAAAAAAAAAAAAAAAAAAAAAAAAAAAAAAATACAGTCGAATTGAGAACCTCCTCCTTTTTTGGAAGTCGGTTAAAAATTATGACAAAAGTCGAGCAATACGTCCTGCCTGTGTTAACATACGGAGCCGAGACGTGGACACTGACGAAGGGACTGGTCCACAAGTTTAAAGTCGCTCAACGTGCAATGGAACGGGCTATGCTTGGGGTTCCTCTCAAAATAGGATTAGAAATGAGGCTATCTACGAGAGAACGAAAACAACCGGCATAGCCCACAGAATTAGCAAGTTGAAGTGGCAGTGGGCTGGTCGTCTGTGTCACCGTTGGAGCAGACGAGTCCTTGAGTGGAGACCGCGTCTTGGCAAACGCAGTGTGGGACGTCCTCCGGCCCGCCTGGACTGACGATCTACGTAAGATTGCCGGTGTAGACTGGATGAGGATTGTGGAGAACCGGGATGTCTGGCGCGAACTTGGGGAAGCCTATGTCCAGCAGTGAACGGCAATAGGCTGAATTGACCTACTGACTGACTATGAAAATTATCTCTTTATCTACAGTAAAGGAAAATTCCTATATCTATCTACAACTAGGGATCATCAAGGGACGGGGGAGTTTGTGGTTATCTATAGATCAATTGTTACACTGGTTTATTGTAAGCAAAATAACACCTGTCAAGTCTGCTAATATACAATAAGATAATTATCGATACATTTAAAATTATTATTCAGCGGTAGAGCCCACTACTTTACTATAAAATATTTATCGACACTTTTTTATAGTGAAACTTTTATTCTATCGCTCGAAAATTTTTCGTTCATCTATCGCATGTCTCACGACACCACACGGAGAACGCGGAGTAGGGATAAATTGAAAAGCAGAGACGGCGCCCGCAGCTCGCATCAGCTGACCGTGTAGCATTAATATTCTCACTTATTCGTGCGCTTTCCGCGGTATTTGTGTATTTTGATCTAAGTATAAGCGCGTAATGTAAATGTTTTTATTCACTAAAGTTTCATTTGCATCGTGGTTTCATAAAACCATACAATTCTTTTTTTTTTTCTCTTTTTTAAAATATTATTAAGTCAAAGAAACGTTTGATTACCTGATCCCCCTTGAGCCGGTCGAGCAGGGTGACGCACACGACGGCCGCCTTGATGCCGGCGTGGTGGGTCAGCGCCGCGAACGCCAGCGACTCCATCTCGATGTTAACGACTCCTGCCTTGTGAATGCTCTCCAGGTACTCCATTTTATCTGTCTCCGTGAAGTCACAAAACGCACCATCAAGACGACCTTGTCCTGTTATAAAAAAATACCATCCTCAGTGCTGATTCAGTAGTAGTTAATAGCAATCGGTTCGGATATTGAGAGCAGACTCTCAACTTTACTTCAACATTACGATTATATGGATTAAATATAGATTTTTAATGAGATCTAAATATTTTCACATTTACTTTTTTTAATCACACAAGCAAAAACTCTGTTTCTCTATTTAATATATACATTCATATTTTCTTCAGTTCTTTTATTCAGAAAACGTTTCGTTTTTTCTTACTAACCGTTAATAAATTAACACATCGATATGTTCTGAAGAAATTTAGCATTTAAAAAAATGCTGCTTTTTTAAAGTTAAAAATATAACCGTTTCTTCTTTAATTCTCAATTTCTCACCTTCATAGAAATCATAAGTGCACAAGGTCTTGCCCGTGACCGTGTCGTACGGGTCCTCGGGGTCCGATAGAGCTTTTAGTTCACGCGCCAACCTTTTATCCAACTTCGCGGGTCTCTGGATGTTCTTTCCAAGCACCGTCTAATATTTAAAGCGACGAATTAGAATTCCATAAATCTATATTCTATAATTATATCATCAATTCCATATGTTAATATGTATGTATAATATAGGTTTTACATCAATATATTCTTTTTTTATTTAATGTCATTATTGTTTTAGCACAAGGAAGCTTTAGGATAAACTTGAGGCGAACGTTTGAATTTTAACTCAAGTGAGATTAGCAAAGCAAACCAAACATTAAATCAGTTTGAAACTTTTGAAGGTGTACGTACTCGCTGTTTCCGTTTAAATTTAATTAAGACGTTCTTTAATCATGTATAAACATGTTCATAATCATAATAACTTGAAGATTGTCTAAAACGTTTAAATTTTATTGAAATAACTAGCTGACTCGGCAAACGTTGTCTTGCCGCTAAACGCTATTTAAAAATAGGAGTTGGTGGTAGAAGGGTGAAAATTTAGGGTTGTATGTATTTTTCAACGCCAAATCATAATAAAATAAAAAACAAATAGTTTATCTAAAAATTAAAAAAATAACATTTACGGGTGGACTACCTTAAAATTTAGGGGGGATGACAAATAAATGATGTTCGATTCTCAGACCTACCCAATATGCACACAAAATTTCATAAGAATCGGTCAAGCCGTTTCGGAGGAGTTTAACTACAAACACCGCGACACGAGAATTTTATATATTAGATAAGCGTAAAACTTAAATTAAAAATAAGAAACCTATATAAATGTATGTATAATGTATATGTATAATGAATTAATCTTATAATTTGAAGTATACTTCATTCCAAATGTTTAATATATTTAAATAGATTTTTTACAGTTTTAGCTCATCATTGAAATGATCAAAATAGTAGATGTATTTTTTATATTAATTTTATTAAAAGTACTTTTTGTTTCATTTTAAAAAAATCCCATTATATTTCATTATTTCTATAAAGAACGTGAACTACTTTTATTTTAAGTTTTGTCTTGTTTTGTTTTCGCATTAAAATCTGCTTAACCTATTTATTACTTTTAAGTTTAAAAAAATAACAAGAAAAACTTTTGATTTCAATGGTAAATAAAATCTTCGAATTAAATGTATAAAAAAATTATAATAATATTCCATTCCATTTATATAATATAGAATATTCTCATTGTGAATACAAACCAGTTCGAGAGCATTCTTAAGAGCACCGTCAACAGCTTCCTCAGAAATTATAACAGTGCCACCTTCGTAGCCGATGCCGCCACACGTGCCGATCCTGAAGAAGACCGGATCACGAACTTTCGCGTGGTACATGAGCTTTATCACCTCGTGCAACAAGATACCCACGGACGGGATGCCCATTCCGTGCTGTAAACATTCGCCACATAAACAACAATCAAATCTAATAACCCGTAAAAACTAAAAATCAAAAATAAAAGTATCATAAGGTACTCTTTATGACATCGGATATTTGCCGGTGAGAGTTTCGTCAGGATCGGTCCAGCCATTTCGGAGATTGGCCGGAATAGGCAGACAGACAGACAAAGGTTGTAGGGTATGTTATTTTGGTATATGTGCCGTGTGTGCATCTATACGCATTTGGTAAAGGGCGGTTGTTTTGATGTTGCAAGCGGACACTCTAATTTGATTATTCTTTTTTTTAAATTTATTTTATTTATTTCTATGAATAGGTTTAATTTGATAGCATCCTGAATTTCTTAGTTTACTATTTTGTTATTTCATTTTAGCGTTGAAAGTTTGATTGTTACAGTGTTATTTAGTAATCTAAGGGAAACCTTTTACTGGCTATACTATATAGCATTTATCTTGCTGTAAGGTACATTGTTTGTAAAACTGTAGGTTTTCTAAATAAAATAATAAAAAGCTAGTAATCTAAAGGAAATAATTGTATTTACTCGCAAACGAAAAAAAAAGTGACTTCAATTACATCGACAAGTAATACAACGTAGATCGACGTAAAAATAGTCAAGTAACTACGCGTTATCAAAGATTAGTCAAAAAGTAGTTATCAGATCCCGATAAAATTTAAATGTGACCACATGATAAACATCAGCTTTCGATTAAATTAAAAATTATCAAAATCGGTAGTAAAAAGTTATGCGGATTTTCAAGAGTTTCCCTCGATTTCTCTGGGATCCCGTCATCAAATCCTGGTTTCCTTATCATGGTACCAAACTAGGGATATCTCCTTTCCAACAAAAAAAGAATTATCAAAATTGGTACATCCAGTAAAAAATTATGTGGTATACAACGTAGGTCGACGAAAAAAGCGTCAAGTAAAAACGCATTATTAGATATAACTCGAAAAGTAGTTGTTAGATCTCAAATAAATTTAAATAAAACCAAATGAGACACACCACCTTTCGAATAAAATTTTTTTTGTCGAAATCCGTCCACCCAGTCAAAAGTTCTGAAGTCATATACCTACATAAAAAAATACAGTCGAATTGAGAACCTCCTCCTTGTTTTGGAAGTCAGTTAAAAACTTAAATTAAGCGTCGTCGAGTTATAGTAACCTATTAAAATCGAAAATCATTTCATATCTACTATGACAGAGGGAAACAACAATAGTAAAAAAAACTTACTTCGATTTATATAATTAAAGATTGAGTTTTCAAAACTTTTTTTTTTTTTGATAATATTTTTTTGTTTTATTATAATAAGCTTGTGATATAATTATCAAAACATGGTAACCATAACGCATCTCTAATTCAATGTCATTACCAGTTATATATATCTTGTTACATAAACGTACGCTTTGTTAATAAAATTGATACCGCTTACTCAATTCATCTCAATATCTTTTAATAGCAACTGGTTCAACTTAGTTAACACCGGAATGAACACGAGCTACTCATTAATTTTATCTCAATTGAAACGCATCGACATGATTAACTGCAAAAGTAGCATTCAATCGCTTAAAAATTAATTTATCTTACAAATGGTTTATTTATATAATAAACAGATAAGTCAAAGCCACGTAGCACTTACACTTAGTAGGTATATTTTTTTAACGATTCGTGAAAGATGGAATTCGTGATCAATGGAAAATCATCTTTTCTAAAATATTATATAGGGAGGTACTCACGCTAATAGAAAGTACGGGCCCGACTTTGTACATAGAATATCGGTAAGAAAACTGGCTGATGTCCTGCAGAGTGGTGCCGCACGGTAACTTGTGCCCAATCTCCGCCATGATCGTGTATGCGAACTGCTCCATCCGTTTTGGGGTTCCACCCATACACACAAACTAAAACACCAAATAAAATGTTTTAAAAGACATGTAGATGTATAAATGCATTACAGGCATTTATAAAGGTGCGTTTACAGTTTTGACTTATTAGTGTTGTTACCTTAACATCTCCAAACATTTCGACAAGGTCATGGGAACCGCTGCCCAGAGCCAGGTGATAAAGAATGTCTTGGTCCATAAGTTCAATATTCGGGTTACGAAGACGTACAGTGCCATCAGGATACCTATGAAAACCATTTAAGTTCATTTCAGGATAATTTTACGCTGTTAAAGACCATATATTTTCTTATAGATACTCATTCAATCAATCAATCGAATAAAAAGAACATGTAGGTTAATAATACGAAACAAAGTAAATCTTTCTTATTTTAAATAATAGAGCTACAAGCTTTTTTACTGTTTTTAAGAATAACCCTATAATTGTTTTCAATAAATTCAATTCCAATTTTTCATCAATTTATATTAAGGGATTTCCTAATATTTTTTTTACAACTGAGACGCCTGCAACACTACAAGCATAGCAAGCGCGTTGCCGACCGGTAAAGTCGACCCAATATCCCCCCAGGAGCTATGGTCACCTTACTCACCACAGGAACACAACACTGGTTAAAAACAGTATTATTTTGCTGTGATCTTCGGTAAGGTCGAGGTACTTCCTCAGTCGGGCTTCTCCAGATTTTAGGTTTTTGCGGTATATTTTTAGTCCTATGTTACAAAATTTGAAAGGAAAGCCTATTGATATGAATATAAAATACATAAATACGTATCTATATTCATTGAGACAACTAGGTAATTTGTCACCAGGTAATATTTTATTAATAAATTATTGCATCATATATTTATAATACCTAAAATTGATAGTTTGGTTGGATAAGTGATAAACATTTTATAAACATGAGAATTAAACATAAACAATAAACCAGGTTTATTGTTTATGTTTAATGATGCTGATGCATGCTGATATAATTAAATAATAAATAATAAATATCATATAACATACACACACGGTCGTCTGTTCCTATGGTAAGCAACTTAATGCTTGTGTTACAGGTAACAGCCGACTGTTATAACTATTTTTTTTAATAAACATACATAGAAATAATACATATATAAATAATAAATACAAATATTATATAACACCCAGACTCAGGCGGGAATCGAACCCGCAACCCGCAGAACAGAAAGCAGGGTCACTACAAACTGCGCCAACGGGTTAGTCAGAAAAAAGAGAGAGTCAGAAAGAAATTAAAAACGTATTCAATATTGCGATACAGATTCACGTAAAAACTTATGTTAGGACGTAGCATACTACGTCCTGACATAAGTCTTGAAATATATCTCATAGAAAATTTAGCCCTTATATCTAGTTTAAATGTCAGTCTTAGATATAAATCTGCTGTGACGGAAAGAAAGTATATTTCTGTCACAGCTAATATGCTAGAATATTAGTATGTAGTTATGACTTTTTTACACATAGTTAAAGCGTAATATTACGTAAATTAATTGCTTTTTAATATAATGGTTACTGTGCTCAGTGACAAATGATATTTGTCTATTTATTTATTAGGTACAACCAACAGAACATACAATATAGGTAAATGTTTTAATACATAATACTTAGGTAAACAATGATCATTGTACTTCATTTTACAGGTAGTCACTACATGCTGCTGCTTAGTGTAAATTAAAATATAAAATCACAACAAAATACATTTACAAGGAAAATTATATTAATAAAAGAAAAACATTACACACTAAAAAAATTACAGCGCAACTAGTATAGCTAAGACCATAATTATGTATAAAAACAAAAAATACATTTTAAATTTAAAAAGTTAAAACAAGTTACATCAGTTCAAAAAACATTAATAATAAAAAATAAAATATATTACACAGGAGAAGATTAAAATAAAATAAAAAAAGGAAAAATAGTAAAATACTAAAATATTAAAATGAATAATAGATAATTAATTGTTGAAACATTAAATTTGAATAAATTTATTTAAAATTATCTCAATAAAAAAATTAAATTGGTATCATTAAATTATGTTCCAAGTTGTTTTTTGTTAGAATTAACTTACTTTTAAAAAGAACGAAAGTTATTGCAACTTTGTACACCTTATCTTTCCAATTCGTAATCGTTATCATCATCGCAACACGAAAAAAATTATCACAGTAACATCCGACAATAGTTCCCAGATTCCGCCCAGCAGAAATCAACCGTGTGATCGATATGGATATGTATATCCAACGCAAAAATTAAAAATTTACACGTTTACGTACTTTTCGTCTTTAGTTAACTGCCACCGTTAAGAAATAATAAAAACTTTTGATTGTTTGTCTGATTGTTCCGATCCGATTGTAATCAAATTAAGATAAAATTTTATATAGCCTTATTTTAGCAGTTATAGACATATATCTAAAAATAATGACATGTAAGTATATCAAGGCATTACTTTAAAAAACATTATTTAATTGATCCATTCCAGACTATAAAAGTGTGAACGGTCCCTTTGGGCATGTTTCGCCGGTAGCTGATAAAGTTATCTGACGTATAAATATAATTTGAAAGTAATTACTAAGTATGATCTCTACTTAATATAAATATAACCGACAGATAAAGTATTATAAATATTTTTTTATTATCAAACTCCACTTTATCAGTCAAATTTATTTTAACAACCCATTAAATCAACAGTTATTTTTAATAACTTGAAAGACCTTGTCACTTATGAGCAGTGAAACAATTCAAGCGACGAAACAGGCAGTGTTGTGATTTATTGTTTCCAATGAAATACACGGGCAAATGTTTAACTCATTTTCGATGTATGGTTTTACCATTTATTATATTTATTAAATTACCACGAAGTTTTTGTATAGCGGAAAAACCATTTAACTGTACCTATTTAATATCTGTTCAACGAAGCAGCAGATTCTTCAGCTAAGAAAAATTAACGAGATAAAAAAAAAACATAATTACCACGTAAAAAAAAGAATAGTAGTCTAGAGCTGTTTAATTTAATACCCCCTATTAATAATGTATTTAATAACGTACTACGTCGGTAAATGTTTTTGTTTTATATATACCTATATAAAATTACTGTAAAAACATTAGTCAACAACCTAACGCTGCTGTCCACTTCCTCAACTTCTATTTCGTTTCTCTGAAATTGGTCACCCTTATCAAACACCTTCCGGTGAGGTATATGATAACCGTTATGGTGTTCCGAGGGACGCTCAGCATTCTTCTGCTCGCTGCCATTGTGATTAGAACGTCCGTTCAAAGCGACAGTATCGGTCTGAGGCATTCTGGGCCCCGGTTTAACTGGTCGGCAATAATGAAATAAAAAAGAAAAAATATCCATTACCGCTATAACCTTGGACAGCAAGTTTAAAAGCAATCTTATAATGAGCTTAAAAAAACTATAGCTCAACAATACTCAATAAAGTTAAAATTAAATGAATAAATACTAAATTATAGTGTCTGATATTATTGTACTTGCTAAAAAGTTCAGATACCCACTGTATTATCTACATTAAGCAGTTATATTGAAATAAATAAAAAGGTTTGTGTTTTATATAAATTCTGCAATTGCAGTAAGTAAATTATTACTAGATGTGTCAGTATATTTGCACAACAGACGTCAGACTGTTTGTTATATTAATGACGTAAATAACTAAAAAAATTATCGGCGTTTTCGAAACTATTGATCAATTTATGTTTAGAAAGTATTTGATAAGATTAATATGCGTATTATACACAATACACATATGTAGATGTTACAAACATTCCTATCAAGGTCGTACAATAGAACTTCATAAGAACATTGCATTTGTAAAATTAAAGGGCAGAATTATTGCAATGAATCAAAAAAGAAATCGTGACGTAGTTAAATACATGCATTTTTTGCAACATAAAATTTAAAAAAACATATTAAATCTTTAAATATGTATTCATAGATAGCCTTAAATAAAATAAATCAAATATTTATAATAAATCATCTATGCTGGGATTGCATGCACTTAACGCAATTAGCAAATTTATTGCGTAAACTAGGTAAATACTGTTGTTATTTATACAAACAATGTTAATGTTCCTACTACAAAACTTATAAAATAAGTTACAAACGTATTATAAGTATAAAACTTATAAAACTTACCTTATTATTTACACAAATAAATAGCTTTCACAACCTATATAATAACACGTAACAACGTAGTGCTAGGTCAGCTTCACAAAGACAAATAACGTACAGTCAGCTGAACTTGCGGCTGAGTAGAGAAGCAAATTACTATATCGCTACTAAACAAACGCACACAGTAATCGTAATAACCCTTTCAGTTAGATATAAAATAAAATGTATTTTCTTTTTCCAAATTTTATTTTTCTTGATTTTTTTTTTTTACAATTATTTGAACACATAGTAAAAATTTAATATATATATATTTTTTGGTGTTTATTAGATTTTTTACAATTATTTGTCAACGGTTGGAACACATAAAACTTACATTTTACAAATAAATATTTAGATTTAAGCCCAATAAAAATGTTCTTACGTCTAGAGATGGTTATTTTTGACTAAATTAAAACGTCTTATTCATATTATCGAGATGAGAAAAAAAAAATATGCGGTATTGCTAGGTACTACTCAGAAATGCTTAAAAAAAAGATACAAAATTACTATTTGAACATTATTTTCTATCACATATCACGGTATGAGATATTAGTTTTGTTTGTCTCTTCATTTTGAGAATTCCATACGTCAGCATATGATAAGACGGAACCCTTATAACATCACTCGTATCTGCGTCTGTGTCACATTTAATTTAATCTAAATGTAGGTACTATATCGATTTATTTGAACTATATTACAGATTTATATAATTATTTTTTTACTAGATACGCCCGCGACTTCGTCCGCGTGGTATTTATTATTCCTCCAATTAAAATTTTATGGATCGTTAATACTTTATAATGCTTCTTTATAGATGACATTCAACGTAAACTAATTCGGAACATGGACAAATAAGTTGGTTGGCTGACTTACACGAGTGCAAGCACCATAGACCTGGCCGTGCGAGAAACAGCTGACGCTAAGGTCCACGCCCGCACAACGCAGCGTCTGCCCTTGAGATTTGTTTTTGTCACAAACGAATAACCAAACGACAATCCTTACACAACCACCTTTTTTTACCATTCCGATGTAGGATATTGTCAATGTCATCTAGTTTATTTAATAGGAATTAAAGACGGTAGCATTATTTTTAAAGCGTTGGTTATTTTAGTGACTTTTAACATTTAACCATCGCGATATGAACCATCTACAAGCGTGATAATTATGTCGCTAGATGTTAAGCGCGTTTGATATACAAATAAAGTAAAATGCCCAGTAGGTGGACGCCGCGTTGGCGCAACGGTCACAGCACTGGTTTGTGGCTGTTGCGCTGGCGGTTGCGGGTTCGATTCCCGAAAATGACAAACATTTGTATTGGCCATAAAGATATTTGCCGTGGTCTGGGTTTTTGTGCAGTGTTTGTGGCTTACCCAACCGTGCCTCGGAGAGCACGTTGAGCCGTCGGTACCGGTTGTTATCGTGTACACCTGATAGCGATCGTTACTCATAGTAGGGAATATATCCGCCAACCCGCATTGGAGCAGCGTGGTGGATTAAGCTCTTCTAGGAGAAGTCCTACATGGGGAAAGAGGCCTATACCCTATATATAAATAATTATATAGGTGTGAGAATGCAATGTAACTGTATATGTGGGAGTGTGAATGTATGTATACATTTAAGTAAAAAAAATACAAAATAATAATATAAAAATATAAAATAATAATATAAATTCCAAAATATATACTAATTATGTGGTGTCATGGGACACCAGGTAGGAACGAAGTTCCTTCGGATAGCATAGAAGCAACACAATTTGAAAAAAAAAATGTTGAATTTTATATATATTTCTTAGTTCTTGATTTTTTTAATTTTGTTGGTGGTTTTAATTAAAAACATAAAAGAATTTAGGAAATTTAGTATTTTAGAAAATAACAAATACCGTAAACTAAAGTAAATCAAACAAAATAATAATAATAATTCAAACTAAATAAAAAACATGTCTTTATTTATTTTTGTCGACAGTATAAATTTACATAAATAATTTAAAAAAAAAGTTTACTAGTAATATTTTAGTTTTACAAACGTCATATTATAGAGTCGTGTGACTGATATTACGTCACTTCCGTTATATATTTTTCTTACGGTTTTAGTATCACAAATTTTTCAGTTCGGTCGCCCAGCCAAATGTCAAGCCTGCCGTAAAGAACTTCGTTCCAATTGTTGTGCGATCAATTTTATATATACAATCATATGCTTTCAATTTAATCGATAAAACATGTTTCCGTACATCGGCTTAGTTAAACGAAACTAAATGTGGACTTCTCAAAAATAGGTGTCATGTTTAGCGTTGTCATCAAGTTCAGTTAATTTCTGTAAATATTAAGATCACGAACATTTACAGAAATATTGTTATTACAGTTAAAACAGTTGGAATCTTTGCCTATGCCTAAAGATTTTAAAGTGTCTGTAGTTGAGGAGCTGCAGTTATTTTTTTTTTCAGAAATAAATCGACGTTAATGATTTCTGTACCTTTGATTACATCTATTCATTGAAGCTATATATGTAGATTAACCTTTTAATTTCCGATTGATTCAACTTAAATTTTCGAAATGCACTATTCCTTTTAGCCATGGCTTCACTTATGTCCAAATTAATCCAGAGGGCTGTCCCGTGCCTTCTTATGTTTACTTAACGTAAAGGTGGCATGTTTTTTGTATAGAGAAATGATATTGGAACAAAGAAAATTGACTTTGATTGATTGAGCATCAATAGACTACATCTCGTAAACACAAACCCAGTGGATAGAAGACTGTCCTAAAATTTCTGAGAAAGTGGTGAAAGTTTCTAAAAAAGTGGCTTAGGATTTCAGTATAAGGTAGGGAACTCAGGTGGTTAATAAAAACAAGTTACACGTTTAATTTATTTATTAACCAAATTGTTGTTTTTAAGTTTATAAGAAACATAGACTAGGTCGATAATCGATATAGAGAAGGCATGAGATGGGTGTTGGCCAAATTTGGCAACACGTTTAATATCCGAACAAATGACAAGATCTAAAAAGGAATCATAGTTTTTGTATAATGCGTAGTTAAAAGTGAAAGAAAGAAAGAAAGAAAGAAAGAAAAGTTCTTTATTGGCCATAATCATTTAAAATTTTAATAAAACAATAAGTTAGAAGGCCAACCAGGTCTCTGCCTCAGCATTGCTTAGCAGCAAATTGTTACTGCTAAGGCGCTGCTCTTCCGTCAGAGCCTGCATCGGCGAATTCAGACGCCAAACGCCACAAGAACATAATGTGCTTAATAAAAAAGGGAATATAAAATAAAAATCAACGAAAGATAGACACGTAAAAAAAGAAGAAAAAAAGAACTTAATAATGAGAAAAAAATAACAGAAGTAACAATAAAAATATTCCAGAAAAAAAGAAAAGAAATATATAATAATATAACAGTCATACAGCCTGACTAGACTCACACAAATGATGCTCACTCATATTTAACAGTCAAAGTCAATAATATACTTATAGTAAATAATTAAAGAGATATATATGTAATACATAAAATAAATAATAACATTAAATCAATAAAATAAATAAATAAATAAATACATAAATAAGAAAACGTATTCAGAGTGCAAGCTTCTGTCAAGGCTGTCACCAAAAACGCACAAAAATTGGCAATCATTCTTCACATCATCGTAATATTTTTGATTTAAACAAAATATAAACTAGACATGAAATGAAGCATGCCAATGCCAAAATAAATCAATGAAAACCGTATCCGAATTGGTTAAACCGTTTCTGAGATTAGCGTGCACAAACGCATAGATAAACAGGCACGACAAAAATTCTAAACACACACGCCTGTAAAAATATACAAAAAAATTATTCGTATATCTTCCATGTACAGAGAACTCCCACTTATATTTTTATTATATGTAATGATAAAAAATAATTTTATCAATAGTTAAATGATAACTTATGGTTTATTCTGCTTCTAAATTTTATATAGGTACTGATAATCAACGGAGCGATAAGATATTTCAATAAAACATATAATTTGACCTTTGTACCTGTATATTTCTATATAATTTTAGTAACTAGTCCTCGAATTAAAAGAAAAAGATCAGTTGAACATATTACTCCTACATTTACTTACAATAATTTGTCAAGAAATTTGTACATTTCTGACGTATACTAGAAACTCCTTAAAAAAATTACTATTTTGATACAGGCTTGCTTTGTTACATAACTTCGTTTACCTAGAAATCATTTCTGCTTTAAATATAAGAATGAATAAAAATGTGCTTTTGTTTTACACTACACAATCGTGAAATTTTGCTAAGGTAGAAGAACTTCGAAATTAGTAGTAAACCGAGATACCTTTTAAGCAACGGCTAACTTTGTCCTATTTCTCTATTAAATGAGTGTCTACAATTAAACTAGGTTACTGGTTATAAGAGGTCGAGTCAAGTTCACCTAGTTTTCACTCTCCAATGCCTTAACGTGCTTATTTGTTTACAGAACAAACAATAGTTTTAATATGAAATTTTACACATTTTAAATACGAATATAAAATAAAATGTTAAAGAATATGAGTATATTTCTTTTATAAACACATGTATCTACTGTTAAATTCTGTCAATAAACCTGACAGCATTGTCTACAGAGTTTTTAATTCGTTTACGTAACGCTTTTTATAATCTTTATTTGTAGGGAAATTTTTTCTATTGATTTTTTGTAAGTTTCAAAACGTTCAAATTATATCGGTTGGCATGCATTTCGTGACTCAAGGATTACACACATTAAAACTTGAAAAGCAAATTGTATGGGATTACTCACTCGTCACGTAGTTCATCATTATCGAAGGACATCGTTATTGGCACACACTAGCACTACTATAAATAGTTATAATTGCTTTATCTGTGTCAAAGTTGTGTAGGCGGATCGATGTGCAGCTAACGTAGCAATTGCTGCGCGAATGTGAAGAAGGAGCGTTTTCGGACCAGACTTAGCAGGGCGCGGATGCGTGAAAGCTTGCGCAGTTGCGCTTCCAGCTTTTTACCCAAATTTTGTAACATGAAAGAATATACCAAATCTATAAGAAATGGTAAATTAGGAAACACTGCCCGTCGTTCAACGCTTGAAGATAACTAATAAGTACAATAAAAATAAAATAATGCAATAATTTTCATAACTTTCAAAAGAATGAACCTACATTATCTTTGTTTTATCTAAATAAATTTTGCTGTAGACTTTTTACATCATCCGGTTAATTATTTTTATTTATATAAACAAAAATAATACAAGATAAGTAGTTCTCTAGTCTCATTATTTCATACAAAATATAGAGCGTTTTTGTAAGTTGCAAATTGTTTGTATATTTTACGTTTAAACTAAATGAAAAAAACTTCAGGTAACGTTTCGCTTGCCGACAGCTAAAGATTTGTCTTCTATCGATTGGTTTGTGTAGTTTCCAAATATACAATATACGTATATTTACCTTCCTACTATAGACTAATAGTTCACACAAAATATAAAGTTACTTAAAATATACAATTATACAACTGTTGAGATTTAATGCTAACCATAAACACCTGAATATTATGGCATTCAGCTTGTAAAGTGCCTCTGCTGGGCATATTCCTCATCCTCCATGTATGAGAAGAATTGGAACTTAATACACCACGCTGCTCCTTTGCGGGTTGCCGGATATGTTCCTTTTATAAGTAACGATCGCTATCAGGTATTTATGATAACAACCGGGACCGACGGCTTAACGTGTTCTTCGAGGCACTATATATGTATATTTTTATGTATGTTCGGGGATAACTTCGTCTTTTATGAACCGATTTTTATAATTCTTTTTTTGTTGGAAAGGAAATATCCCTGGTGTAGTACCATGATAAGGAAACCAGGATCTGATGATGGGATCATAGAGAAATCGAGGGAAACTCTCAAAAATCCGCATAACTTTTTACTGGGTCTACCGATTTTGATGATTTTTAGTTTAATCGAAAGCCGATGTTTATCATGTGGTCACATTTAAATTTCATCGAGATCTAATTACAACTTTTGGAGTAATCTTTGATAATGCGTATTTACTTGACAATTTTTTCGTCTACCTACGTTGTATTACTTGTCGATATAATTAAAGTCGTTTTTTTCGTTTTCCCTGCAAACACAATTATTTACTCTGAATTGAATTATTCTTTTATTATATTTTATTTTGAAGTAATTAATTATGATTTATTGTTCGATCTTCTACTACCGTAATATAAACTCTTTGTAATTAAAAATTATTTTCTACCTTTTAGTTCGATTAACTATAAAAGCGTGGTTTTTCAGTTTTTTTTTTAACTATAATTTATTTACTGCTAAATGTCGTAATTTGGTGTTTCATAGTTATAAAGACTAACTGCACCCTACAACTTTGTTCGCTTCGGATTTAATAAAATTTACCCTTCGGTGATGGCGGGATGCTCCAACTGCTGGCTTTGAAATAAACAGGCCGAAGACGGGCAGCAGCGTCTTCGGTGCGACAAAGCCAGTACTGCGGTCACCAACCCGCCTGCCCAGCGTGGTGACTATGGGCAAAACACATGAGTTCACGTTATTTTTGGCGTAAACTTGTGGAGGCCTATGTCCAGCAGTGGACTGTATAGGCTGTCATGATACCCTTCGGTGGGATTGTCTAAAAATACGAGATTAGTTTTGAAAATTAAGATTAAAAACCCGTTTCGTTGAAAAAAAATTAAGTTCATTACTTTTTACGACTTACTCTATCTACCGGTAAAATTTGTGAAAAAAGAAGATAATAGCTAGCTGGGCCCCACAGTTTCACCCGCATTCATTTGAGGAAAAAAATAGCCTTCCTTTTCCTTAAAGCATACCTAACGTTTCGGAAAAAGGGATGCAAGCATCTTAATCTTAGCATATTAATATATACTAGCTGTGCCCGTGTCTTCGTCCGCGCGTAATTTAACAACAAATTTATTGTTCAGTTCACAGTTATAAAACAAATAAATTTCCAAAATAAAAGTAGCCTAAGTTACTCCTTATTACATCAGCTATTTGCCAGTTAAATTCCCGTGAAAATAGGTCCAGCCGTTTCAAAGATTAACCGGAACAAACAGACAGACAGACAGACAAAAATTGTAAGAAATGTTATTTTGGTATATGTATCTACCGTGTATACATCCAATATGCATTTAGTAAAAATCGGTTATTTTAATATTACAAACAGACACTCCAATTTTATTTATTTGTATAGATGATTGGTTTAGCCTTCTCACGTTAAAAAAATAAATAGAGAGTAGGTATATGTCCATATCTACGTGGAAGTTTCAAGTGGGTCTTATACCTAGTATAGGTAGTACCTATATAGGTAGTTTTAGTTATTTAAGCTAGATTTAAATCAAACTCGGGTAGTTTATTGAGATAATAAAAATTAAAACTACAAACTTTCATAGTAAAGGGAATTGGGAGTCACATGATATTATCGCAAAAAAATCTCAAACAAGGCCATTTTTTTTATATCACTAGATCGGCAAACAAGCGTAGGTACGGCTCACCTGATGGTAAGAGATTACCGTAGCTTATAGTTAGACGTTAGACGCCTGCAACACCAGAAGTATCGCAAACGCGTTTCCGATCAAATCCCCAATAGGAGAATAGGAGTTCTGGTCACCTTACTCACCAACAGGGACACAATACTGCTTGGAAACATTATTATTTAGCTGTGATCTTCTGTAAGGTCGAGGTACTACCCCAGTCGGGCTGCTCCGTATTTTGAGTAGGAAATTCCTGCTGTGCCCTACCTCAGTTGAATAGATCAATCAGATGGCCATATCTGCCAAGGCCAATTTCATTATGAACCGTAATTACAAAAATTCAGTAGGCACTCAAACTATTATACTGACTTGCTTTTAAATCGAGAAAGCAAGTATAGGCATCGTCAAAATATAGAAATTATTCTGCTGAAGCATATGCAGAAACCACTGTGCAAACATAATGGATAAATTAAAACATTATTTAACTTTGCGAATTCATACGATGGCATCGATGGCCACAAACTATTTTATGCTCAGCTCATCCGAGACACCAAAGTGGAACAACTTTTACTTTTTTACCACGCTTTTATTAGCTTGAGTTGTATCATCATCATCATCATCATTACAGCCTATACAATCCACTGCTGGATATAGGCCTCCACAAGTTTACGCCAAAAATAACGTGAACTCGTGTGTTTTGCCCATAGTCACCACGCTGGGCAGGCGGGTTGGTGACCGCAGTGCTGGCTTTGTCGCACCGAAGACGCTGCTGCCCGTCTTCGGCCTGTGTATTTCAAAGCTAGCAGTTGGATGGTTATCCCGCCACCGGTCGGCTTTTTAAGTTCCAATGTGGTAGTGGAACTGTGTTATCCCTTAGTCGCCTCTTACGACACCCACGGGAAGAGAGGGGGTGGCTAAATTCTTTAGTACCGTAGCCACACAGTACAGTACCGTAGCCACACAGTACAGTTGAGTTGTATGTATGTATGTATGTAATGAATGTATGAGCATAATTTTCACCAATTTCCAAATGTTTGATTAATTTGAAACTTTGCACACATATCAAGGACCGATGACAATGCAATAATTCAATAATAGTTTCCCAATATCCTTATTAGGACCGCCAGGATTAAGAAATTCTTTCATAGATCCTATGTAAAGAAGTAAGAGAGATAAAGCTAGCGCGCGATCTGCGCATCCCTGCAGTTTAGGACTTACACTTTCGCTCGGGCACTAAAAAACCACGCGTTTATAGCTAATCGAACTAAAAAGCAGAAAATAAATTTACAAAGAGTTTATATTATAGTAGTAAAAGATCTAACAATTAATCATAATTAATTACTTTAAAATAACATTATAATAAAATTTAAGTTGTTAAGAGAATAATTCAATTCAGAGTAAAAAACGCAAGCACCCCCGTGCTTGATATACGAGCCCCGATGCAAAATAGTTCGTCTAGTGCGAAATTTTCTCGGTGAGATTTATTCTAACTTCATTATTTTTGTATATCTATATAAAATATTAAGCTGTTCTACTATCGCATGTCGCGTTACTTATTCCATTTTTTAATTATGAACCAATAAACTATTTTAGCTTTTTAAATTTATACATTAATCTGTTTTAAATTCGAAGAAGTTATAAGCAAAATAATTCGTCTAATTGTTAATCGATGCAAAAGAGTTCGTTGAGTTCGTCTATCGGTGACTATTCCTTCTTTGTACAATTATGTTGCATAATTTAAATTTGTAAAAGTAGTTCTGTGTCATTTGTCAAGTGAAAATTTTCAGTTTTTTTTCATTAGTTTTCAAATAACAATGGGTCGTGGCAAACCCGTGTGTGAAGAGCTTCGTAAGCGAATAGTTTGTGGGGTCGATGCTGGCAAATCAAGTTACCAAATATCTAAAGACTTGATACTTCCCAGGTCTACAGTCCAACTGTCCTATCTATCATTCAGCACTATAAAAAAAATTGAACGACTTCTTGTTTGAAGAAAATTGGTCGACCACGCATCACAAGTGCAGCAGAAAACAGAATCCTGAAGAAAATTATCAAAAATAATCGTCGTGCTCGAGCTGGAGGACTCACGATGCAATGGAAGTACTTCACAAAGACGTCTCAGTTGATACTTGCAAAAGAGTCCTAAAAAGAATGGGTTACGGATTTTACACCGCTAAGGAGAAACCACTGTTGACTGCTGTACAAAAGAAAAAGAGGTTGAAGTTTGCTCGTGATCATTTAAATTGGACTTCCGATCAGTGGCATTGTATCATTTGGAGCGACGAGTTCAAATTTGAAATGATACTCGGCGATGAAATGGAAGACGTGATTCGAAACAAAAATGAGGCATTTCATAATGATTGTCTCAAACGCAAAGCGAAGTTTCCGGCGTCTCTTATGATATGGGGCTGCATGTCTACACAAGGTGTTGGTGGTATGCAGTTTGTGGATGGTTCTATCAATTCTGCAAGGTATCAAAACCTTTTGGAAGAGAATTGACTGCCCTCTATTCCGTCACTCAAGCATCAAGATTCCTTCACTTTTCAACAGGATAGTGCTTCCTGCCATACTGCAAGGACAACAAAGACTGGCTACTGGCGAAAAGCATCCCTACGATCGAATGGCCATCTAACAGCCCGGACTTGTCGCCGATCGAAACCCTATGGTGGAAAATGAAAAAATTTCTCCGTAAAAATCCATCAAGATTGAAGAGCGACTTAAAGGCTAAACTCTTGGCTGTCTGGGAGTCAATTACGCCTGTGGAGTGTGCAGCGTTGGTCGCAACCATGCCTCTTCGGCATTAAAGCTCTCATTGAGAGCAAAGGCGACACAACGAAGTGGTAGACGAACTATTTTGCGTGAGTGACAAGGGTAGACGAATACTTTTGCGTTGTTTTTTAAAATATTTTTTTTTAATTTTTTATGTTATGTAATAACATAAAAAATTATATGTATAAACTACTCAAATTGTGGTTTACTTTTTATTAAACGTTCTTAATAATTTTACCAATATTTACTTATATTTTACGCTTTGCACTACTTTCCATACTAGACGAACTATTTTGCATCGGGGCTCGTATTAAATGTAACATATTCTACTTACAACAATCTATGTGCGAAGAGTTATAAAAACGTAGTAAAAAGTTATGAAAATATAGTAAAATGTGCCCTACGTTTTTACCTGTGAATTGAATTATTCTCTCAATATCTTAAATTTTATTATAATTTTATTTCGAAGTAATTAATTATGATTGATTGTTCGATCTTCTACTACTGTAATATAAACTCTTTGTAATTAAGAGTGTATGCTACCTCAAATTGCTTATTTTCCACTCGCCAGGATTTCCATATCTTCCAAACTACTGAATATTTAAGTTTGAAATTTATGTATGTTAAAGTTCAGGACATAAAGTATCTTTCATATGTTTCGAAAACACGATTCCATAAAATTTTCTCGATACAAAAAAATTGCAAAGTTACCTCTATTTTTGTATTAAAACCTTAATATCTCAGTAAATATAGAAGTTATGGACTTGAGATTAAGCATGGTAATTGAAATAAGTATGAAGAACATTTTATATGTTGCGTTTTTAAAAAAATAACTATTGATAATGTTTGTGGGGAGAAAATAGATATAATTCGCGCGATGACAACCAGCGCTCTCAATTCTCCTGTGTATTTAGTACGGGTGAAATCTGAATTCAAGCTGAGGTAGTGTAGCCTCTTAAAAATTATTTTCTACTTTAAAAAAAAAACTACTAAAAAAATACTACATTTTGCAATGCATAACACTTTATTCGAAGTAAGTATACATATTTGATACAATAATCATAAGAATAAAATATTTTATATATATGCCAATTGTAAATATGATTTACAAACTACTACAACAGCATAAGTCACTGGAAAGAATAGTCATCTGAAGAGGCTTATACATATTAGTAGCAACACTAACGTGCAAACTAAATCCAAAATAAGTAAATACAGAATAAAACAATCCATTGGAGGTTTAAGGTGTTTAAATTCAATGATTTTTAAAGATTTTTACATTTATTAAAATAAAACGGGATTGATTGAATGAAGTTATATTTTGCTTCTAAATTATATCACGATATGTAAAAAACTATAATCCTAATGAATGGGTAAGTCTTAATAATAATGTATGTAAACAATAACCTTAACTAACAAAGCGAAGTAGAACATAAAACACATCACTTTTTAGTAAGATCATAGTATGAGACTGAGTATATTTAAAGTTTCAAATCATTACATTATTGACTAGTTCAAATATAATTAATATTATTTTAAATTTATTAAAAATATACACATTCAGAACCATGATTACGCGTACACAAAACGCATTTATTTATTGAATTCAAAGAAAATTACATAAAGTCCAAGTCATCATACATCAAAAATATAAATTACGAAATCATACATGTTATGAATTTTATTTTTGTATATATGAATAATATGGCCTAAAATAAATAATAAAATTTGCGACAATTGACTAAACAGATAAGATAACGTCAAGTACAGTTTTACATTTCGTCTTGTTCATCGGACGCGGTAAAATTTCATAGCAGGCATACTTATGTATATTATGAATTTAAAAACCTACTTAAAACCTAGATGCGACAGATTCATATTCGACAGTTTGTAACAATTCAATGAACATTCATGTATTGACCATTAACTAAAAAAACAGTCACGTATATTTAAATTTAGCACTGAGTGAGCAAAAATATAGTACGTACATCAAAAACTTTCTAGAGAAATATTTAACCTTCGCGAGAGTTACGCGAGGCAATTTCAAGCGCGAAATAACAACAAGGCCGTATCTTATATTATGAAACAATGTCTTTTGTAGATATAATCACATTAGAATCTTTATAGGATATTTACATCAAATATTCAATCCCTACTGTATCCTAAGAAAACGTCATAAAAATGATAAATTCTTCAAATTTGACTATTTTACTAAGAGAAACTAATAAAACATAAAACAATTCTAGAGTTGATATATGTTTTAATATAAATAGTTGCTTCTGGGAAATATAGCATGGGGTTCTTTGTAGTTGGGGTCGGGTTGATTGCGGTAACGACGCGCGAGCCAAACTGCGAACAGCTGGAATTTATAAAAATTATGTATTAGTACATTAGTACTACATTAGTACATTCATTGGAATGTAATACATATTTGCCAACTTTGACAACAATATATGAAGTATAAAGAAAAATATGAGTATAAAAAAAAATAAAGGCATATTCAAATCATATTCATAGTAAAAGGTTACTGGCCTTTAAAATTTAACTGTAAAATTAGGAAAACTGTTAAATATAAAAAAAAAAACATCTTTGATAGAAGAATGACATGATAAACAAAGCAAGGCGTAACTAGTATTTACAATTATTATGTTAATTTAGATATAATAAATTAGGAATAATACAGAGAATAAAAACATTCTTAAATAAACAATTACGCGTGCAGTGTTACGTTAGTTAAAAAAGTGCAAGCCGAATTTAAAAGTTGTTATGAAATAAGCAAGAGCTATTAAAGTGATTTGTGCAAAAACGACCGTTTATTATGAGAGCATGCACTTAAACTGGCGTAGAAAAAATAATTGCAACATATAACAGAACGATGTATTATTATTGAAAGTCAATTAACATTACATCATTTTCATAAACTTTTCAATTTAACATTAATAACGTAACAAAAACTTAGCTTGCATTGAAATAAAAATTGAGCAAAAAAAATAATAAGGCATAGCAGAATAATCATTAATCATGCTATTTTAATATATGCATGCTATTTAAAAACATACAGGCATCAAACCAAACCACCTTAAATCTTTAAGTCCTTAGAACATTCAGAGAAATGCGCTTGGGTTAGCTCGTGGATCCTTTTGGTTACGATACCTTACCGTCAACCACACACCCAAAAACTGTAAAGTAACCGCCGTTTTGTTAGTCACAACAGAGTGCATAAACATGTTATTAACACACCATCACGTTTACATTACATTATATCAAATTGGATACGATTATTTAGTCTTATAATTAGCTAGCTGACCTGGCGAACTTCGTAACACCTTATTTTTTTTTCTTAAATATAATTATGAAAGAAATTATACCGTATCTTTTAAGTTGGATCAAACTGTACACGGTGTGCAAATTTGATTAAAATCGGTCAAGTTGTTTAGGAGTCCATCGCGGACAAACAACGTGACGCCTAATTTATATATATTAAGATTAAAACTCCTTTATTAATAATTGGTTACATAAACATGCAGTTTAAGATAAATAATGTAATTTGTTATTGTTATGAAATCATTGCTCCGGATATTTTAAGAGCTTAAGAGGAAAGGGTACCTGAGAGACTTTTAATTATTGACCAAAACAGCATTTCATAGTCGACTATTTTTCCCCCCAAAACATGTCAATTTTTTTTTTATGTAACTTAAAAAGAACTTCAGCGATACCCCTATTGTTCTCGTTTTTATTTAAATATGCGTATTTTTTTTAATGAGTGCCTGACAATGTATAAGTAATGACAATAAAAAATTAGGCAATATTTCTAGTTTTTGAAGGCCCCCCCTCCCTATGATAATAAGAATATAATAAAAACCAAGATATAGAGGCATGGTCGTGGCAGTTCTTCTTCTTCTTCTTCTTTTATTTTTGGCATACGATCGCCATTAGCGACATTCTGCCATTGTCAAGTAAAAATTAATATAAAAATAAAAAGCGCACTTAAAATTTTAATTTTGAATTATTTTGTTATCTGGAAAAAATACATAAATAAGGTGGAATAATATATAAAAAATGCACATATTTGTGGTGTTAGAAGAACTAAGGAGTATAATAGTCATGGCAGTTAAAGGTGATATGTTACAAAAATATTTGATCTAGTGTGTCATTGTCCAAGGAAGAAACAGTCGACTATGTTTGTATGGAGAAAGAGCTGGTATCCTTTCCTCTTAAGATATATTATAAAAGTTGAATGGAAATTTGAATAAAAACCTTAATGCTTATTTTTAAGAAAATTATTTTTGATGTTCAATTTATGATTACATTATAAATAGTGCTAATTTTATTATTAAACAAACTGATTATTTGATTAGATATAAATATGCATGTGATAACAAGAGAAGAATACATCATTACTGATCTTCCTATTTCATATCTCATAATTTTATCTCATAATAAAAAGAACTTTATACATTATTGAGGTAACAAGTTGTTATAGAATTATGCAATGAATTTATTTTTGTACCTCAGTAAAACTGAAGAATAGTCCAATACCACCACAAAGCTTAAAGGCATAGTCAATTGTCTCCTTCAATTTCTCCATACATGGCTGACACTGACAATTGGGTGATATGTCCATGTTCTTGCAACAAATTCTCTGTGAACATAAGATTGAGTATAAAGTATAACAACGTAGTAAAGTAAATACTGAATTAATGTCATTACTATATTAATATTAAAAAGTAAAAGCATTTGATTGTGACTACGATGTACATGAATGATTTCAATTTTTTTTCTAACATTAAAAAGCCTATATAAGCAGGTAGGAGACTAATAAATATTATATTCTGACAAATAAGCAACTACTCTGGTGTAGTGGTGTGAGTAGTCACCTAAATATTGTATTTATACAAATATTTCTTCCTGGTTTTGATGTCTGTCTTTGTGGGTCTCCCCACTGTGCCTTGGAGAGCATGTTAAGCCATCGGTCCCCATAAATATCATAAATACCTGATAGGGATTGGTATTCATTGTATGAAACATGTACACACAATGAAGCAGTGTGGTGGATTAAGCTCGAATACTTCTTATAGATGGAAAAAGAGGCATATGCCCTGCAGTGAGATGTCACAGGCTGAATTGTAAGATTGTAAAATAAAGCCACAGCAGTAAAGATAAACTTTACTGAAATTAGATAGATAATTACACTGCAAGATAACACAAAAGAGAACAAAAAACAAAGATATACTTTATGAAAACATAACAAAGAAATATCTTTAAGAAATATAATCTATTTTCATGAATTAATTAATTGTGTAAATTATAATAAGTATCTTACATCAACTATAGTGCAAGATGGATAATCAGCTGTAGTGTTTGGTGGCATTATTCTGCTTTGGAAACCACAGCACTGGAACCTTTCCTGAACTTGTTCCTTTACGTCCATATTCACTTTGTTCCAACCCTAGTTAATAAATAAAAACTATTATCTCCATAAATATCAGGAATATTTAATTTCTTCTTAACAGCTTTTTTCAAATTTTAAAAGTAACATATCTAAGTAACTGTATGAAACAACTTAGAATTCTTTTCTATAATATAATTTCACCATCTCTTAAAATATGCAATCAATAGAATGATTTAATATTATAAACTTTTTTTTTCACTTCATCCACAATAAAAATAAAATTTGCTGAAGACTAGAGATTAAACTAAGAGAAAAACATATGTTTACCTGTTGAGCTAACATCTCCTGTTGATCAGAATTAACGGCAAGACAGGCACAAGCCACTGAGAACTGCACCAGGAAGAGCAGGAATAGAATAACCATGTACTATGTCATGTTAAGGAATTTATTTTATTACTATAAGTGTAACTGATAAAAATATACTACTCATGTTAAATGGCATTAAATTAGTTAATGTACAATAAAATACAATACTCTTTGTTGTACACAACAACAATCAAAACAATAACATATTACAAATAAAAAACAGTGTACAAAAGCGGTCTTATCGCTAGAGAAGCGATCTCTTCCAGACAAGCTTTAGGCATATAGGACATAGCGTAGTGAAGCGGTAGGGAAGTTTACACAGAGAAGTGACAATTAGTGTCACCTAGAACAATATCAACTATTGAGTACAAATATACATACATATACAGCATAATACATACATACATAGATACATGCATACAAACAGACATATATATATAAACATACGCATAAAAATACTATAACTACTTAATGTATTTCTTGTCATTTAGAAAGGATACAAAAAATAGCATAACTTGATGATGCTTTACTGCTCCAGCTAGTCCCAGAAGTGATATCAGGATGAGGAACACTCCACATGCTAAGATACCACCCACTATGGGCAAATTGGTGACCAGTGACGATGCTTGCCCATACACCGCCACTGATATGAGTATAGAAGCAACCACCTGCCGATTAATGACAAAAATAAGAAATGTGAACAGTGTTATTAAATATTTCGTAAAGAAATAATACGTACCACATAAAGAATATTTAAGGCAATCAAAGCATTCTTAGAACAAGTAAATCCTCCACACATTTTGAAGTTAAAATACACAAATTAACACAATGGCTGTGTCTGTATAGTTTATTTTTTAATAAACAGGGGTTAAGACATCCCAATCACCAATGACTGATAACTTAGCGTAAACAGAACGAACAAAAAAAGAACCTTTTATTAATTTTGAACAGCAAATATATAATGTAAAATAATTTAAAATGTGCAATACTTTTACTTTTCTTTCTCAACGCACTCTTTTAATCAAAGCTTTTAATTATTTCTAGTTTGACACTTCAGTTTTCACAAAAAATTACATATGTCATTTGTCAAACAGCCGTCAGCCATGGTGCATTATGGCATTATGGTGAAAAATATATATTATAGATTTATTATATCATTGCCATGGTATTCTACTCTATGACCATGGTGCAGCTATGTTTAGTTGGCAATGTGTTGCAAATAAACACAGATGAACCAACTGAATATACTAACTATACTATAAGGGATAACTTTCAAAAGTATAGCAAAAATAGCAATATCACAGCTTTAGACTTAATCGATAATTCGATATTAATCTAAACTGAATACATCTAGTATTTACTATTTAATAAGCGTTCAGTAGCCAAATATAAAAAAGTATTTATTTTGCAAAAAAATGTCTATTCGCATGCATTTAACAATTGCTTCGCAATATATTTATAAGAATACTAGCTGACCTGGCGAACTTCGTATCACCTTATTTTTTTCTGAAATATAATAATAACATAATATATCAAAATAAAATATAGCCTATCTTTTAAGTTGGATCAAACTGCACACGGTGTGCAAATTTGACTAAAATCGGTTAAGTAGTTTAGAAGTCCATTGAGGACAAATATTGTGACACGAGATTTATATATATTAAGACTAGCTGTGCCCGCGGCTTCGCCCGCGTTGAAATCAGTGTGTCACAAAGTTTTCCCAGGAACATTCCAGTGAAACTTTCATCAAAATCGGCTTAGCTGTTCTGTAAACCTTCCTCTTGAAACCCTCTCTTTATTGATGAAACCGCATGAAAATCCGTTCAGTAGATTTTGAGCGAATCGATCACATACACTTTTGGGGACTTTGTTTTTTAACACACTAATCGTCGCCCGCGACTACGTCCGCGTGGTTATGAAGATATGCATTACTATTAAGATGCTTAACGCAATTTTTTTTTTATTTCAGTCACTTGAAATGCTTATCACACTAAGTAACTTTTTAAAAGGCACAATTTAGTATAATTTAGTAGTTATTTTTATAAAACCTTTTTATACACCACATTTTTAGTTTTATTTTCAGGCTGCAGTATAAATAGCCTTTCAGGCGAACTTATAGCTGCTGTATATGTTTCATACAAACTATCAACCCCAATTAAACCCCCTTAACGGTGGAATATCGCAAAATCCGTTCTTAGCGGACGTCTACTAACTATAATCTACCTCCTTGCCAAATTTCATCTTTTTCCATCTTGGATGGATGGACCATCCAGCGGTTTTTGAGTTCTCGTGATGAGTGAGTCAGTGACCTTTCTCTCTTATATATATATATATATATATATATCTCTTATATATATATATATATATATATATATAGATAGATAGATTACGATGTATTATTTGGACACTTCCTCACCATCTATAGAGCATACATTTTAAATTTCAAATCTCTTACCTTAATAATATAGGACTGTCATACAAACTTCCAACCTCCGTTTTATCCCCTTAAGGGTCGAGTTTCGTAAAATCCGTTCTCAGCGGATGTTTACGCCCTATAAGGAACATATTTGCTAAAATTTCAAGTTAATAGCTATTATAGTTTCGGAGATTTCGTGATGAGGGAGTCAACCTACCATCCCCCGTTTTAATCCCAAAAGAGAGTTGATTTCTAAAGATACATTATTTGAACACCTTCTCACTATATGTAGAGCATACATTTTAATTTTCAAATCTCTTACTTCAAAAACATGGGACTTTTATACAAACTTCCAACCCCCGTTTTATTCCCTTAGGGGTCGAGTTTCGTAAAATCCGTTCTCAGTGGATGTTTACGCCTTATAAGGAACACATTTGCCAAATTTCAAGTTAATAGCTGTTATAGTTTCGGATATTTCGTGGTGAGTGAGTCAACCTAACATCCCCCGTTTTAACCCCAAAAGGGAGTTGATTTCTAAAGATACATTATTGGGACACCTTGTTACCATCTATAGAGCATACATTTTAAATTTCAAGTCTCTTACTTCAAAAACATGGGACTTTCATACAAACTTCCAACCCCTATTTTACCCCCTTAGGGGTCGAGTTTCGTAAAATCCGTTCTCAGTGGATGTTTACGCCTTATAAGGAACACATTTGCCAAATTTCAAGTTTGTAGCTGTTATAGTTTTGGAGATTTCGTGATTAGGGAGTCAATCTACCATCCCCCGTTTTAACCCCAAAAGAGAGTTGCTTTCTAAAGATATATTATTTGGACACCTTCTCACTATCTATAGAGCATACATTTTAAATTTCAAGTCTCTTATTTCAAAAACATAGGACTTTCATACAAACTTCTAACCCCCGTTTTACACCCTTAGGGGTCGAATTTCATAAAATCCGTTCTTAGCGGATGCTTAAGTCTTATAAGAAGCCTACCTGCCAAATTTCAAGTTTGTAGGTGTTATAGTTTCGGAGATTTCGTGATGAATGACCTTTCGCTTTTATATATATTATAGATAGATTATAGATATAGATTATAGATAAAGATTATGTATATTCACCAGAATATTCATTGTTTTAAAATAAACAGTAATAATCACAGTGTAAACACGAGAAGGAATAACAAAATTGTAACTCCCAAGTTTCCGACTGCGCAAAGTAAACGTTTCCTTTCTGGGTTATGGTATTCGCGTATAATAAAATTCCCTAAACAATTTTGGAATTATCTCGTCACAAATTTAAAAATTTTATTAAAAAAATAATACATAAAGCGTAATATTCTATGCACAGTTCATATATTTTCAAAAGAGTAATTACGGTCTTTCTAGCCGATTCTTCTCTGCTTAATCTACTGATCTATGACTAGTGAGTTGAATAACCTCGAGGTTATTCAACTCACTAGTCATTCAAACATACTAAATTTCAAAATAAAATTTATAAAGTTTAACACACTAAAAAACTGTATACGCTTCAGCCTGTAATATCCCACAGCTGGGCAAAAGCCTCTTTCCCCGAGTTTAATTTACCACGCTGCTCCAATGCGGGTTGGCGGATATATATATTTGTCATATTGTGTGGGGATCGAACCCGCAACCGCCAGCGCAACAGCCCCAAACCAGTGCTGTGACGGTTGCACCAACGGTACGTCTATAGCTGTATGTGATATCCCAAGTCCCAACTCCTAAAATAATATTAGATTAGTAATAAAACGATTGTTTTGAGGAGTCTATAACTATAAGCTATACTAACACCATTGAATGCTTTTTACTTTTTTACGAGAGTTGAGAGTACCTATGAGGTAGAAAGAAAGCTAAAAGCCATTAAAAAGTCAATAAATCCTAAAAATGAAACCTATTGTAAACACACCCAACCAAAAACTTAGTTCTAAATCTTATTTACAAAAGTGTATTAAAATATTGTCACAACAATTATAAATTTTATTATTTCCTGCTTTTGACTATTTAGAAGCACAATTAAAATAGTTATAACAGTCGGGTGTTACCTGTAACGCAAGCATTAAGTTGCTTATCATAGGAACAGACGACCGTGTGTATGTAATAAAAAAAAAATCGGAAAATGATGATTCGTGCTAGTCGTACTTCGTACGGCATATTTATTTTACAAGTTCACACTATATTTTGTATTAAGTGTTCTTAAACAATAAGCTAAATCGATTGTGATGTATGTATACATAATAATCTATACATTTACCTTTAGAGAAATACATTTTAATAATAATTAGGCGACAGTGAATTTGATTAATAAATAACTAGACTAGACCTCTCCACCTTACATGGTGACTCTGCCATACAAGGCGAGCTGAAGGAGTCCGGTCGCGCGTGTCAGTTATTAGAAATACTTATAATTACAACTTTGAAAAAGTAAGAATGTGCCAATCTAATGTATTTCTTTTAAGTTCTTGGCAGCTTCGACCGTTGTTGTGGCTACTATTTTTACATTCTTATCGAAGTTGTCGATGGTATATGTCGTCTTCCCGCAAGCCGGAACCTTAATAATCCATGTGAATTTTGGCAGTTGCCAGCCCTCCAAGTAGAGTTGCCTAACTATCGATAATTTCACTATCGGTAGGTGACCTCGAAACCTAGTAACAATATCGATAGTACTATCGATATAACAAATAAACGAATACTATTGATTAAAAGTAATAGTATCGATAGGATCGATACTATCACATTATAATACTATCAATAGCATCGATAGTATTGTTTTTTTAAAATAATACTATCGACACTACTGATAGTATCGTTGATCAAAATAAAATAACTATCAATACTATCGATAGTTTTAGAAACTATCAATAGCATTACACCATCGATAGTATAATAACCACCGATAGTATCGTTTCCCAAATCCTTTCGAAAATTTATCCACATCAGAGACTTTCTTTTCTCCATTTTTTAACTTTACTAAACTTCTTTAAATTTACAAAAAGTGGGTACAACGAAAAATTATAATCTGACAGGGCTAAGTGTTGCCCTGTGTCAATTTTTAATTTTATTTGGATAAATACGTTTTTTAATAATAAGTTTAGGATTATTACGTATAATATATTTAATATTTTTATGAAATACATACTAAGCTATGTAATTGATTATTAGAAGGCAATACTATCGTCGTTTATTAAACTATCGATAGTGTGAACTATCGATACTCTTGATTGGATTTGGCTGTCTTAAGTATCCGGTCATCCAGCATTACTTTTGTGCACTTGGTAACCACCAAAATCGGATCTCTCGTAATGTTAAAAAAAATTGCTATATATCTCGATTAACAATGTAGATATTTTTAGCTTTGCTTCTGCTAATGAGTAGAACATTTTCCTCTAGTGCTTGCTTTCGGTCATGACGGGTATTTTGGATAGTTTCTGTGCATTTGTCGACCAACACGATGTTGTCGGCACACTGTATACACCAGGGAAGAGCAGCCTGAACATGTTCAGTAAAACAGTCCATGGCTATATTAGGCAAAAGCGGATTTCGTGGCCGTTGGATTAGATGGGTCCTAGAGTGGAGACCGCGTCTTGGCAAACGCAGTGTGGGACGTCCTCCGGCCCGTTGGACCGACGATCTACGTAAGATTGCCGGTATAGGCTGGATGAGGATTGCGGAAGACCGGGATGTCTGGCGCGAACTTGGGGCGGCCTATGTCCAGCAGTGGACTGCGATAGGCTGAAGTGTGTGTGTGTGGACTTCGTGCCGAGCCTTAATGTAATCTAACTATGACTTCAAATACTTCACTGATTACAACTAGACGTCTTGCTTACCAGATTGATGTTATATTCTTTTATTCCTTGCGCCTTTATAGCTTGCCAGGCTATACTGCGTGGTATTCTATCAAACGCCTTCTCAAGATCTATGAAAACCATGTGAAGATCTCCGATGCTGATCCTGTTCTTATCCATAAGGACTCTATGAGCTTGTATTGCACTAGTGGTGTGAAACCATATTGATTTTCTGATAAGGATATATAGATGACCGAGACGGTTGTTTAAGATGCGCTCCCAAATTTTTAGCGTGTGAGATGCCAACACCTCCCTTGTTGTTATAGAAAGACAAAATAAAACTACGTCGCCAGGATTCCGGGATTTCGTTGTTGATCAGAATAGCATTGAAAAGTTTTGTCAGCCAGTGTATGGCAACTGGTCGCAACATTTACCAAAGATCTTCATGTATTTTATCAGGACCTAGGCAACCCTTATTTCTGGAATGGGACCGTATATCACAGGCACACAATGGGATTTTCTAATAGTTTACTCGGAAACTCTTCTTTAAGCAGTTGCTTGTAGTACCCCACCTCGAATTTATTTTGTTGTTTAATATAGTCACTGATATTATTGCGAATTTACATTCATGCTTTCGATTTTGGATTACACTGACGTATGCTATCTTAACCTCACTGAAAATCAATTAAATAAACTTGAGCGACTTCAAAATGTTGCGATTCGGTTCATATTTGGCTTGCGTGAATATGACCACATATCAGAATTTCGTAAAAATCTCAACTGGTTACCCATTCGTCTTCGCCGGAATTCTCATATTTGTCTCTTCTGTACTGTGTTCTATTTCATCCATCAACACGTTTACCTAAAGGATAAGTTCGAATTCCTTGGTTCACAAAGTGAAATTTTAAGTTCATCAGAAAAACTTAAGCTGCGAATAGCTCTTTACAGAACAAACTTTTATAAATCTCTTTTGCTGTGGAAGCTGTTTTGCTATGGAACGACTTACCTGTGCCCATAAGACGAGCTTAAAATTTGTTTCTATTTAAGAAGCATTTGAAAGCATTTTACCTTAGTCTATAAATTATTTTTAACTCACTCTATTCAATTTATAAAAGATCATTAAATTTGCCATGAAGCTATATATTATACGATTACTGTATTTATATATTGTGTTTGTAAATGTTTATATTTTATTTATTTTTTATTGCGTACGTATGTGTATAGTGTATATGTATACGAGTATATAATTGTTTATATTCTATTTTTTTTCTTTTACTTATTTATATACCACCTGCCCATCTGAAAGCAATATCCCTTTCATTATCAGGTTGTCTGAAAGAGATTGCTTTTTAGAAATAAGATCGCCTGGTTGTACAATTTGTTACTATTATTGCTTATAATGTAAATTTTGTTCTTTATTTAAATGCGCAATAAAGTAAATTATTATTATGTGACCGGACTCCACTCCACCGCTCCATATACAATAGATACATGTATTATAATAAATACTTATATAAATAATATAGTAGATTTACTTATACTTACATATATAAATATAAGCGGGTGGAGGAATACGCCCCGGCAGAGAGATCAAACGGCCGGGGGTTAGGGCTGTAGGCTGAGAAACCGGCGGACAATCCTAGCCGAGTCAAGTAACACCGCCTTCTGCATCCTGGCTGCCAGCGAACCGTCCCGGATCCCCAGTTGCCTCAGATGGTGAGCGAGTCTAACCGGGATCAAACCGTTGGCAGATATTATGATAGGGATTATTTCAGCGGACCCCACACCCCACATGTCGACAATCTCGTGCGCCAGATCCAGATATTTACGTTTTTTCTCAGTCTCGGATTTCACGAGGTTCCCGTCATGCGGGACGGTGATGTCCACTAAAAATACCCTCGACCGTGCCCTGTCCATCACCACGATATCAGGCTTATTCGCCAGTATCATCCTGTCTGTGGCGGTAGGCAGGTCCCAGTAGAGCCGGACTCCGTCGCGTTCGAGTACTGGCACCGGTGAGTATTATAATAGGCTGAAGCGATTTTAGCAATGAAATTCAGTAACATTAGTCAGGATTTGAACCAAAGCTTAACAAAATGTAACAAACACAGTAAAAAAATACATGAAAAAATCCTGTCATTTTTTTTTTTTTTTATTATTTGGATAGTTTTTTCCTAACTTAACCCAAGCTTTAAATAAAATATCACTCACTTCAGCCTATCGCAGTCCACTGCTGGACATAGGCCTCCCCAAGTTCGCGCCACACATCCCGGTCTTCCGCAATCCTCATCCAGCCTACACCGGCAATTTTACGTAGATCGTCGGTCCAACGGGCCGGAGGACGTCCCACACTGCGTTTGCCAAGACGCGGTCTCCACTCTAGGACCCGTCTACTCCAACGACCATCGGTCCTGCGACACAGATGACCAGCCCACTGCCACTTCAACTTGCTAATTCTGTGGGCTATGTCGGTTACCTTCGTTCTCTCGCGGATAGTCTCATTTCTAATCCTGTCTTTGAGAGAGACCCCAAGCATAGCCCGTTCCATTGCACGTTGAGCGACTTTAAACTTGTGGACCAGTCCCTTGGTCAGTGTCCACGTCTCGGCTCCGTATGTTAACACAGGCAGGACGCATTGCTCGAAAACTTTTGTCTTCAAGCATTGCGGAATCTTCGAAGTGAAGACTCGACGGAGTCTGCCAAACGCCGCCCAGCCCAACCGAATCCTCCTATCGGCCTCCTTCTCGAAGTTGTTGCGGCCTAGTTGGATAGTATGGCCTAGGTAAATATAATCCTGAACAACTTCGAGAAGGGTACCATCGACCGATACCGGTATCGGTATGACTTGGTTGTTAAACATAACTTTCGTCTTATCCAAGTTCATACAGAGACCGACACGTCGGGAGGACTCGTTTAGGCCGGCCAGCATTTGGCCTAACTCATCCAGCGTCTCCGCAAAGATGACAATATCGTCGGCGAAACGAAGGTGAGAGATGAATTCACCGTTGACGTTGATGCCCCGTTCCCCCCAATCCAAGGTCTTAAAAACATCCTCTAGCGCAGTGGTAAACAGTTTCGGTGATATTACATCCCCCTGTCTTACCCCGCGCCGGAGGGAAATAGGTCTTGTTCTTTGGTCATTGACATGAACGGTCATTGTCGCCGCGTCGTACATAGATTTTAGTACCTCGATATATCGCCAGTCGATATGACATCTCTGCAGAGAGTCCAGGACAGCCCAGGTCTCGACGGAGTCAAAGGCTTTCTCGTAGTCCACAAATGCCATACACAGCGGTTGATTATATTCTTCCGTCTTTTGGATAATCTGCCGAACAGTATGGATGTGGTCCACGGTGCTGTAGCCATTTCGAAACCCAGCCTGCTCTGGTGGTTGGAATTCGTCGAGTCTTCTGGCGAGACGATTCGTAACAACCCTCGAAAACAGCTTATAGACGTGGCTCAGAAGTGAGATCGGTCTGTAATTCTTTAACAGAGACTTATCGCCTCTCTTAAAGAACAGCACCACCACACTCCTGGACCACGCCTCCGGCGTGGTACCTCGGTGGATGACGGCGTTAAATAGTCTTGCCAAGGCTTTCAGGACAGGTCGCCCTGCGGCTTTAAGGAGTTCAGTGGTAACTCCGTCATCCCCCGGGGCCCTTCCGTTTTTAAGCTGCCCGAGCGCTGCACCAATCTCATCCTCTTCGAAGTCCGGGATACACTCCGAATAATGGCGCAACAATGGTGCCCGTGGATCTTCGGTGTCCCAAGTCGCAGGCTTGCGTGCGCTCGACGAGTACAGCTGTCCATAAAAATTCTCAACCTCTTCTCGGACCTGAGGGCGAGAGCAGACGGTTCTGCCATCTGCTGTTTTAAGCTTCGCAAGAAGGCTTCTCCCCAATGGTCTTTGGAAAACTTTGGACCCCCTATTCTGCTCAATCAGAGTAGCAACCTCTCTCGTATTTGAGCAGCGGAGGTCTCGGCGAATAATTTTCCGTACCCTCTTGGAAAGAGCCCTCTGTTCTGGCGAAGCAGCCGGCAACTCGCGCCTCTGTCGCATCAGATCCAAGGCTTCGGGAGAAAGTTTGGACTGCTTCGTTGGCTTTGTTGGTGGAAAGTGCCTGCGACCCAGTGTACACACCGTCTTCACCACGTTGTCGGTTATCTCGTCCACGTCGCTAGTAGTTTCCAGCGAATCGAATCGGTTTTGGAGTTCCAACTGAAACTGCTCGGAGCCACATAGTATTTGGGGCAGCGTAGGTCGGAGAGTAGATTTCATCAAGCGGGTCCGCTCCTTTCGGAGACATATATTCAGAGTGCCCCGTACTAGCCGGTGGTCGCTGCCGGTGTTAAACCTGTTAACCACTGAGACATCTCTGAATATATGCCTTTTATCCGCTATGATGAAATCTATCTCGTTCCTCGTCACAGTATCGGGGCTTTGCCATGTCCACCTCCTTTGGGGCTTCTTCTCGAAAAATGAGTTCATCAAGAAGAGCCCCTCCGATTCGAGGAAGTTGACAAGCGTCTGCCCCCTGTGATTCCTGTGCCCCAATCCGTGTGGTCCGATGCTCGATCCGTCGCGGCCTTGTACTCCCACTTTAGCGTTGAAGTCTCCCATAACAACGCTGTAGAAGGTCGAAGTAGTGCCATGTATGGCCCTTGTAATATCTTCATACAAGGCTTCGACTTCATCGTCAGAGTGTGCCGAGGTCGGCGCATATACCTGTATCACTTTCAGGGAGTACCTGTCGGTGAGCTTAAGTACAAGGTACGCTACCTGGGTCGACACACTACTGACTTCCACAACGTTGTTAGTGAGAGTCTTGTGAACCAGAAAACCGACGCCACCTTGGGAAAGCCCATCACCTTCACGGAAGTAGAACAAGTGCCCGGAGTCCAGGATCATCGTGTCCTCTCCCTCTCTTCGGACTTCAGACAACCCCAGTATGCTCCACTTAATGTGACTAAGTTCTACCTCAAGTTCGGTGAGGTGATGGTCCAACCGTAGCGTGCGTCCATTATACGTAGCCAGGAATATTTTTCTATGGCAGCCTCCCGTGCCCCGGTGATTCTTAGCACCCTCTACCCCACCGTTACCACGGCCGCTGCCGTAGCCGGGAATAGTGGGGCTGCCGGGAACTGAGGGCCTTATTTTTAGGTTCGAACTCATGGGGGTTTTTGCCCATAGTCACCACGCTGGGCAGGCGGGTTGGTGACCGCAGGGCTGACTTTGTCGCACCGAAGACGCTGCTGCCCGTCCTCGGTCTGTGAATTTAAAAAGCCAGCAGTTGGATGGTTATCCCGCCATCGGTCGGCTTCTTAAGTTCCAAGGTGGTAGTGGAACTGTGCTATCCCTTAGTCGCCTCTTACGACACCCACGGGAAGAGATGGGGTGGCTAAATTCTTTAGTGCCGTAACCACACAGCACACATTTTAAATAAAATAAATAAACTTATATTTTTTTATTATTATAAACAATGTTTCCTACTATCTTATACTAATTGAATAGATAATTTTGTACATTAGGACTCTGAAAAATTTGTGTTGTTTTTAATGTTCTCATCTAATTTTTCTTTACTTTCTTTTAATTGTTGATCGAAAAATTGTTTTCTATGAATTAATGCCACGTGTGGTTGTCGTAAGCTATAATTTTCATTACCTAGTTTAGAGTACTTCTTTTCACCTTCTTTACCCATTAATTCTCTTAAGGCTTGGTTTCTTTGTAATAATTTTTCATAAAATATTGCACCACTTTCAATAAAATCAGGACCTAGTTCACACAACTTCTTATCAACACTTGTTTCGTAATGTACTTCTGTCATATCTTTCATCAGAAAGTATACTCCTAAGCCAAATAATCCTATGATAGAATAAAGTATAGCCCTAGCGTTCTGTGGGGCTGCATATAAATTGAGTCTTCTATTCAAATACTGTGACAAATTATACACCAAGAATATAGACATAAATGGGTAAGTAGATTCAAACATGACTTTACTGTTCTGAGTCATTAGTATTTCTCTACAGATGGCAAATTCTTTCACTTTATCTGGTAATAATAAGGCGTCTGCTAGCTTTTTACCAACTTCAGACGACAAATCCACTTTTTTCTGATTAACCTAAAATATAAGATAAAAACATGAAATCATATATATATAACATCTCTTTAAATTTATCTAATATTAAAATAAATAATATAAATAAATCAACCTGGACATTTTGTTTCTCAATATCGTCTAATGATTGATAGGTAAAATTTATCGGAATCCCAACAAGAGCACCAAATTTCGAACTGGTACTTCCTGTAATTATAGATGGTATTTTAATTAATAACATAATTATATAAGTATACTAGTATATTATAGATTGTGTGGTATTTGACTTACCAGCATGAAATAAGTCATATCCAAAAACGGTAAATGGTTCAATTAATTTTCTATGGACTTGTGATACTTTTAAAATGTCTAAACATTTTTCATATTTCTTTTGAAGATCGTCTGAGAGTTCTCCTGGCTTTCCATTACTACGAATAGAAAAAAGTTCACATTAAATGTACGGAAAGGAATATCTATATACTTTAATAATACTACTTTACCTATAGTAATGAACGAAATCTTTGTAATGTCCTAAGAAAAAGGTATGAGGAGCAAATCGTGCAGCAGTAAGAGCAATGCCGGTACTGGTAACAATTGCAAAAGAAAACCTTCGACCTCTTTCAGTTAAAAACCACGATATCGGTTTTTTCGTAGCCATAATTTGGAATAAAATTATATGTTTATATAATTGTTTTCAGAAGCCAAAATTATTTTATAGTTAGCTCATGTCATCGGGTTTTAGGGTTATTTGAGGTTACTTTTCCTTTATGTCAAGGACCAATGTCTAATGTTTATAACAGGGATGTAAAATAATAAATAAGTCGAGACTTTTATCGACTAAACGATAACGAGTGATTCAATTACACAAAGTCGATTCAGACTGTAACATCCCACAAGTGGCATAGATGTTCAGTATGCCCTAGTCTTGGGTAGCACATGTACGATGTACTAAAAGGTTACGTTACTTAGTACGGTACGAAATGTAATAGTACCAAACGTCAATCACTATTCGGACCTAATCGGACTAATCATACACTATAACAGTACTATCAACTGTTTAATCTATGTTACTTGAACTACGTTCACCGCGGTCAGCCGCAGTCCGACAAGTTTGTATTAAACGTCTATGGGTCCGAGTATCACACTGTCCGACTGTCAAGTACCTAACATAGATTATACAGTTGATAGTACTTTTACAGTGTACGACTAGTCCGATTAGGGCCGAATAGCGATTGACGTTTGGTACTATTACATTTTAGTCTTGGTCTTAATTGGACGTTGTCAGGACTACTACGCATAGGGACTGTGAAAGCACGGCCTGTCGTTATTTTAGACTGACTGTCTACTTTGAAAAAACTTCGATGTTTTTTTTCGATTCAACAAATCGAAACTGTTCATCGATGTCTCTCGATGCATCGATTGAAAACATCGATGTTTTGTTAACATCGAGTACTTTTCCTAAAATTATAATGTTAATGTGTGTAATACGAGTATATTACAAAACTGTAGTCATGTCAAAACAAGTCATCTTATCAGAGTGAAATTTTTTGTATATGACGCTCATGAAAAGAGCTAAATCTATTATTTTAGTAAAGTTTAGATTTTAATCTTTCATAAAATAAAAGATCTAACTCCTTTCATTACCAGTAAGTACATACAAAAACATTCACTACGAAAAGATGATCTGTTTTGAGATGTTGATATTACTTTTCACACAAATCAGATACGCTTCTTCTACACAACTGTTCATGCAAACAATCGCTTATTCAAACATCGTTTATTAAAAGAAAAATAGAGCCATGTAGGAGAAAATTCTTTACTATAATTTAAAAAAGAACAAATAAAAGGAAATCATCAGTTCTTTTAGTCACTGACTCTTGCGCAGTGCTGCCAGCATCATTTCTGAATTTGTATTCGGCTGTCCGGAAAAGACCTTTATTAGTACAAGTTGGCCACGACGGCATTATATTGTCAGTCTAGTATTAAAAAAAAAATAATTATTTTAAAACAAACACATAGAAAGAAAGATTTTAGATAAAATTTTAGTGTTCAACCTCGAGTTTGTGTGAAGTTAACTGGTTATCATAGATCTGATGTTTTATGAAGAAACATCGGTACATTGAATATACCGATAGCTTTTCAAAACATCCGATCAATTCAATGTATCGTATTGTAAGCATCGATGTATATCGAACATCCCTAGTTCTTGCTAATCTGTGCTATTTTTTTGTCTTATTTTGACAGTTTGACACAAGACTTAATGTTCAATGTTGATGTTTGGTTTGAATACCGACAAGTATACAATCCTCAACGTTAAGTAAATTTTATATATTTTTCCATTAACATGGAAGAGATTTTAAAAGAAATTGATAAATTACATTTAGATTATTTGAGTGAGGAATGGATAGAGTCTATTTTTGCATCAGAATTCTTAGAATATGCCGAAATGCCTAATGACTACGAAGTTTCAATAGAATATGATGATATAAAATTTATATTCTTAAATATAATTAATGCAGTGCAGGAATGGCTTAATAATAATCCTGAAAATGGAGAAGATAAATCCTGGACACAGTTGTCACCTCAAATAAAACATCAGAACTTATTAGCTCTTTTAGGTTACTTTATTGACTTCGGTGGTAAAAATATTCTTACAAGAGAACACCGAAATAACGCTATCCTTGCATCTCGTTTGTATTACAAATTATTGTGTATTCCTGGATACAAAGCATATCACATTTATCATTCACAACTGTTCACACAATCGCTCCTTTGTCTTAACTATCCCAAAGCAGTGTGCATAAATGAAAACAATTACTTCAATACAAAAGAGCTCACGTGCGAGGTGAACTCTCTCATTAAGGAATTGGGGCACTTTGTGTATAATTTACGAGAAATTATTCCAAATTTGCATTTGTCACCAAACGATATGAATTTTGAAGACATCGTTAGTAACCTATTAGATATTACAGGAGGTGCCATTGTTAACAAACTTCATATAGGTATATTGTAAAATTATTAATTTATTTACTACTATAACAAGTCCTTAACCCTTGCATAGTATTATCCATTTTAAGTGTAATATATTAGTATATGTTACATTTTGTAAAACTTTGAAATTTCTTCTACTTGTATACAATATGACATTTATTATATTGAAAATAAATGTCATATTGTATCAATAAAATACAATAATGTAAATTTTTGTTTGTATAGATAAAGTAGAACTGGCCAACCTCTCTGGTACCATATATGAAATGATTGATATTCTGATATGTCAAACAAAGGATGAACCAAATTCTACAGCGATACTGTTGATTTTTAAATGTCTCCTACCGAAGTTCATTGCTGCATCCACAGACAGTCGGAGTGCAAATGTAAGCAACAGTTTGTGTGTTAATTATACTATGCTTAAAGAACTTTCAATATTTGACAATTTCTCTAGCTACAATTACTTCCCTTTTTATTTTATTTATTGTTTAAAAATAAATAAGAATATAAAAGACTTAAGCTTTTCTACATTTGTTACTAAAATAAAACATCCAAACCTAGGTAAAAAATTGAACCTAAAACAATGTTGTAAATTAAGAGGACAAGTAATCTCACTGCTATTAACTTCTTCCAAGCTACTTAGACTTAGAAATACTTTTACTAATTATTTAGTAATGCTCATATTAATTTCATAATTACAGAATGTGGTGAGAGCTTCATATGTGACTTATTCAGGGATATTGTTATCTAAATATGGTAAAGCTGCTCTGCCAGGTTTTAATATTCTTTTGCAACATCTTTGCTACACTTTGGATGGACTTGTAAGTATTCAAATATAAATATTACAAAAATAATTAAATAATACACTTTTAAATGTAAAAAAATATTAAATATAAGGAGTAGAAATCTAGAAAATAGTAAATTTTAAATATTAAAAATATTGTCTATAATTTCCACACATTCCCATCAATAAAAGTGTTTATTAAATTTAATTACACTAATGTAAAAAGTCATTTGCTGATTTTATTAATTTTTATTTAAAAGCCAATATATATAATATTTTGACGTCGTTAATCTCAGTATTGGATGCAATAATGTAATTTATATTTTTGAAATATAATAGAGCACCTTTGTTGTAGTAAGATAGTGGATCAGAATTATGATTTATATTGAGTGTAAAAAATTATTAACCTTTTCATCAGCCGCCTCCCTGGGTAAGCGGTCGAAATGTATACTTTGAAGTCCTATTTTTCTATAACCTCTACCTTAAAACTGTATAAAAAATATGGTAATATGTGGAGTATTTTTTTTGTTGGTACATACAGATTTTTTTCCATTTGTATCTCTGTTAATCTGTAGTAAAATTTTAAATTCACAAATATTTTCCAAATAAGTACAATTTTTAAAGCGATATTTTTCTTAGAAAACTAAAAAATTTTAACGAACTATCTTCTATCTTCATCAAACTAAACTTACATTATTTAGGAATACAGAAAAAAAATTAATTATTTTGAATACATTTTGTATTAAATAATAAAAAGATAGTATATATTACCATGCATCAAGACCAATAAATCAGAGTCGAGCGCCAGCGCTCTTAGAGATCCACGCCAAATTCTGCGCAGCCGTCTCTTTCGCTCACACGCGCCAAGCGCCTGTTGTTATATTGTGATAACCGTATTTGATACTTTCATAAAAATAGAATTATATTACTAAAATGACTGTAAAATAATATAATGATAATTTCTGTAAACAAATGTACAATTTAATTTTTTTCTCACATTATCAATACAAATAGACATTTGAATCTGTTTTTCTTGTAATTTGTAAATTAATATGTTTGTCGGTGTCATTGAGTTTATAAGAAAAAATTAAAACCGGCAAAATTTGATGGTCTACTTTCATCCAAAACTATGCAACTCACATTCACACTCAGATTTTCTGGGGCATAATAAAATGCTATTTTATTTATATCGTAAATATTAGATTCTTTCGTAAACTCAAAAATGTTAATCAATTTAAAAAAACATGTTTTATAAAATTGATTTTTTATTTTTATTTTAAATTTATTGACTGTTGTTATATAAAATACTTGAAATTTTTAACAAATTAATTATGTAAAAAACATTTTATACCATAGTTATTAAATTTTATGATACATTAGAAAAAGATCAAGATGGTTTTTTGGTTTTCACACTATACTAAGTAGCACAAAGATCGCGCGGCTCGTACGACTCCAAATTTACCTAAACTTGCCGAGCGAAAAATTGTGAAATGGCTCTTAAGAATAATGCAATAAAAATATTGCAAATAAAACGATGATCTACATAATAAAAATAATCATTTGTTGTAAATTAAAAAGTAACTTATTATATTTTTTTAGGAACGAGCAGAGGTTAGATTCGCTCGTGTATCCCTTGTGGTAGGTCTCATGAGCCTCTTGCCCCACAAATCTTATAGAAACTTTGTGAACTGGTTACTAAAATTATCAACAACGGCAAAAGTCTCACACAGACTGATTGCCCTGGTATGTATATTTCTTTATAAAAACACCTAAGTAAATTTCATCAATCCATAATCTAGATAAAATGTAGGTAAAATGCTAAGTCATTATGTTTAAATTCATGTCCCAACATCATATATTATTCATATTGCATTCAACATGGAAATTCTTGACGTTATTTCCTGTAGAAATAATTTATACCATAATTGTCTGCAAATAATTACCTAGTTCTTATGTTTTGTTGTAAATATGTATAATTTGTGAAATTCCAAAATATCGTAATAATTGAAAAACGCCTATATGCCTAATGCTACCTATCTTTTATCTGATGTCATAATATTTTATTCCAGGAAATATTGGCTAAGCTATTGAATAATGATAGTGATCAATTCACCAACAAAGAAACAACTCTAAATGAGTCATATAATATAGGTAAGAAAAAACTTGAATGTGTAACTACCAAGCAGTGCAATTAAGATAATAATTGTGTTTGCTCGCAAACGAAAAAAAAACGACTTCAATTACATCGACGAGTAATACAACGTAGATCGACGAACAAATAGTCAAGTAACTACACATTATCAAAGATTACTCAAAAAGTAGTTATCAGATCTCAATAAAATTTATATGTGACCACACGACAAACATCAGCTTTCGACTAAATTAAAAAATTATTAAAATCGGTACACCCAGCAAAAAGTTATTGCGGATTTTCAAGAGTTTCCCTCGATTTCTCTGGGATCCCATCATCAGATCCTAGTTTCCTCATCATGGTACTAAGCTAGGGATATCTCCTTTCCAACAAAAAAAGATTATCAAAATCGGTACACTCAGTAAAAAGTTATTGCGGATTTTCAAGAGTGTCCCTCGATTTCTCTGGGATCCCATCATCAAACCCTGGTTTCCTTATCATGGTACTAAACTAGGTATATCTCCTTTCCAACAAAAAAAGAATTATCAAAATCGGTACATCCAGTAGAAAGTTATGTGGTATAATACAACGTAGGTCGACGAAAAAAGCGTCAAGTAAAAACGCATTATTAGATATAACTCGAAAATTAGTTGTTAGATCTCAAATAAATTTCATCATTACAGCCTATACAGTCCACTGCTGGACATAGGCCTCCACAAGTTCACGCCAAAAATAACGTGAACTCATGTGTTTTGCCCATAGTCACCACGCTGGGCAGGCGGGTTGGTGACCGCAGTACTGGCTTTGTCGCACCGAAGACGCTGCTGCCCGTCTTCGGCCTGTGTATTTCAAAGCCAGCAGTGGGATGGTTATCCCGCCATCGGTCGGCTTCTTAAGTTCCAAGGTGGTTGTGGAACCTTGTTATCCCTTAGTCGCCTCTTACGACACCCACGGGAAGAGAGGGGGTGGCTAAATTCTTTAGTGCCGTAGCCACACAGCAAATAAATTTAAATGGACCAATTGACACACACCACCTTTCGATTAAAAAAAAATTTGTCGAAATCGGTCCACACGGTCAAAAGTTCTGATGTAACATACATAAAAAAAAAATACAGTCGAATTGAGAACCTCCTCCTGTTTTGGAAGTCGGTTAAAAAATATAAGATCTTTAAATTATGATAATCTTTATTTTCATAGAAACTAATCGAGAATATAACCAAATTATCCTAAGGGGCCAGGAGCCCACGCCAGAAGGTGAAAACACTGCTGAACCACAAGCCAGAACTTCAACAGACTCAGTAAATACTGAAAGTGAAAGTGAAGATCTTCCTGATAATGTAAATATAATTAAAAAAAAAAAAAATCTTAAAAACTTTATACTCCAAGTACATTTTTGGTAGGTAAATTTAGTCTGATGCACAAAAGGACAATCTATAGAGAAGTATGTGTCGTAATCAACTCAAGGTCTATTACTATTTTGTACATCAGACTGTAGTGTGTTTTTTTACAATATTCAAAAAGGGTAAATGACATTTTATAAAATTAGAATGGACTATAATAATTCTCCATTTTTTTTCTTTTTGAGTATTTTTTACAGAACTGCTATATTGTTAAGATATATAAGCATATATTGTTTATTATTCAAGAATTGTTATTATTATTTAGCATGCATTATTTGAAATTTATGTCACTAGTGCCATGAAGCACAGGTGATTTCGATAATATCACATAGAAATGCAAGAATTGATAAGATTAAAAACGATAGTCGTTTTTTTTAAACACTTAGGGCGGAGTTCACCGACTATCGTTTAACCAATGTTTTAGTAATCAGCCGATGAATTCCTAAACATCGGTTATGCACCCGGTAAAGTATTCACTGTTCATCACGAATATTTTAACCGTGGTTACTAAATCAGGCAATCACCATACGCTCACAGCGAATGAACCACTAATGAATGAATGCTATAAGTTTACTCATTAGGGAAGTCACATAGTTTTATTTAGTCGACACGAGTTTTGGTGCCATCTATAGTTAGCAGCATAAAATAAAACGCTTTCAACTTGAGAAGTTCGAGAACGCATTGGATACTGTTACGTTAGAATGTAGTGTCCAATTTGGATGGGTAATAACGTCACGGCGCTGCCATTGTCAATTTTTTTTTTATTATTTCTTTGCACGTGCTAACGTTCTCTGTGTTGATTATTATTTTGTTCTGTTGTGTTTAATTTTTAAATTACGGTTTACTTGAAAAATGGCAGCTTTAAAAAAGAGAACAAACGATTTTTCAAGCGATGATTTTGACAAACGGAATCTAGTTTTAAATGAGGAATCATTGTATTCTTCGTAATAATTACGACGCATTTGAAACAGGTACTCTAGGTCTCCTTGTTTTGGTCTCTATATTTTCTTGATTTTCAAGAAGGCCTAAAGTCTTGATAGTTATCAATTAATACATTGAAATTGAACACTGACTGCGTGTTTATCTTTTACCAAAAACTTTCAACTAATAACGAAATGTTGCAACTGTTGTAAAGTCACAGCAGAATCTGTTGAGCAGATGTCCGAATATGGCATTGATGGACGGTTAAACAATGCCGTAGAGTTCGGTTATAGTAATCGGCTGTTTAAGGGCTGTAAACACTGGTTAACGTATGGTGAACAGTAAAAATGATTTCATCACTTGTTTAACTGATAAACAGCCGTTTTAAAAGTCGGTGAACTCCGCCCTTAAAGTATTTTAATACTAAGGTGATTATACAACTCTCAAGCAACATTCGTGACTAAATATTTAAAGAGATTTTTTAAATTTTGCTTTTGTAACTACTATAATAATGAAGTAACTTTTGTGAAAGAAAAACATGACTAAAAGCTTTTGATTTTTTATCGTTAGGAAGAAACCGAGGACGCGATAGCAGGGCTCCTCCGCCAGAGGGCGCACACGGTGGCGCACGGCGAGGTGCTGCGCGCCGTGTACGAGCGCGTGCACGACGCGTCCGGCTCGCTGCGCATGCGCGCGCTCGCCCTGCTGGCGGACTGCCTGCTCTCCGACCACCCGCCCATGAAGAGGGCTATCGAGGTGACTCTTCTGATACCTACTTCTGTTCTGTAACAGCGCAAATACTACATTACTGAGCAGAAGTCTTTGCATTTATAACGGTCAAGGCTTGGTGCTTCAATGTAAATGTGACTCTAGTGATATAGCTATGTACTGTATCGTTACGAAGAGCCTCTAAATCTTCAACTAATTGGCAGATATTTTTTATTACTAAGGATGATCGGGCCTTAATGGTACGATGTAAATTGAATTACACACGCGTCTCAGACTATCTCTTAGAGAACGAATAGAACGTTTCGGTTAAGATTCACTGGCTAATCAAATGGACCATCTTGGCTTCACTGATAAAGCTTAAACCCTGATTAAGAAAGGGTGAGTTGGGCATGTGTGGTGCGTCATCGTTCCCCCCCCCCCCAGGAGCTGAACGGCGCGGGCAGCGTGTCGCGGCTGGCGGCGGCGAGCGCGCGCGGCGTGTGCGACGAGCGCGCGGCGGTGCGCAAGGCGGCGGCCGTTCTGCTGCAGCGCCTCGCCGCCGCCGCGCTGAGGGGCGGTCGCGCGCCAAGAGACTCCGACTACGCGGTCAGTTATACGTTACTTGATCGTCTGTCTTCTATGTAAAACTATCCGTGCCCAGCGGTCTCACCCGCACTCATGTAAAAAAATGGAGTAAACTCATATGTTTTATATGAATTGAATAAAAAAGTGCGTAAATCAAAATTGATAGTATGTGAATGACAATATGATGATGAGAATATGATGAATAACAATAACCACTTGATGATTAGATGCTGGTGGGGTTATGCCGTGACGCGAGCATCGTAGTGCGATCGGCTGCATTGTCCGCACTGGGTGAACTAGTTGCCTGCGCGGCCTTAAGCCCCATCGCAACAACAGTACCTCTGCTCCCCCCAACGGAATCTCCAGCTACCCCTTCGTCACCGGTTACGACCACTGAGCGCCTGGGTACCCCCACAAAATGCCTGACAACTCCGACAAATTGTCCCGCTACTCCTACAAATTGCCCCAGTACTCCTACAAATTGTCCCGCCACTCCTACAAATTGTCCCGCCACTCCTACAAATTGTCCTAGTACTCCTACAAATTGCCCCTCGACTCACGCAAGGACCTCGGCCACTTCGGATGAGCCTCACGACGCCGCTAGCGATCCTCCGACCGTCACTCGAGTTGCACTCGACGCCTTCCTCGCCGGGCCCATGCATCGCTTGTCCGACCCTGAAACCAAGGTACAAAAAAGTATTATATCCACATATCTGTAAAATCTGTGTATATAATTCATTTTAGAAAAACGATATTCAGCATTGCATGTTAAAAATGTATATCTCTTGTTTGAACTTGTCTTTTTCTGACTTTGTTATTAAACAAAATTAATTATTCTTTTTTTGACAAATTTACTAAATATCCCGAGCTGTATATTTTTTTTTTTATCAGGAAAATCTGAATAATGAAGTTTGTAACAAAATTGAAACAATCCATTCATCTTTAATGGAAAAATCCATTCATCATATATTATCTTGTTTTATTCTTTAATAATTAATATTTAAAAAAATTTTTTTTATATATATAAAGGGCACGGACACTGTAAATTAATAGTCTTATATTTAGTTCTTCCAACATATTTTTATTAATTCCTGACAATTTGAATTTGGCCAACCGTACAAACTTGAAAATAAAAGTATCTTTTCCAGATTCAAGAGCAAGTTGTGGGTTTCATAAAGGATTTGTTAATAGATCCTTTACGAAAATATGATCCTCTCGTAAGCGAAGACACCTTGCCCTGGGAGTTCCTTTCGGGCATCACCCGGCACAATATGAAGAGACATTTACAGAAAGCGTGCGGTTTGCTGGTCAAATCATCAAATTGTATCAAGTAAGTAATATTTTCTGTTTCAAATAAAATATAATACAAATAAAGTGACGAATATTATAAAAATAATATTAATACAGTTTACTCCAACGTGTCGTTAATATTGTATTACTGGGCAAAGGTATATTCTTATTTTTCTATTTTACTTCAACATAGTCTCTTAAGAAATAATTGTAGAATTGTTACTAAATACGAAAAATTTATAGGTGTATCTAATCCAATATTAATGTTACATTATAATAGTTAGAGATCAAACTCTTCAATAAACACATTTCAATCAATTAAACATGTATGTGTGTATGTATGTAAGAAGTTATACTTCATTGGCTAGCTAACTTTACGTTGCTAACTTCTTCTTCGTTGACATGGTGTCGGCTTTTTTGACGGTGTGCGCGCCCATCGTATTAATTAACTCTTATCATTTTTCCCTTACGCACCAAAAGATGTAAAACTTCAATAAGCTAGACGTGTGGTATCATTGAAACGCCTCTTAAGTGATACAAAATGTAGTAATACTTGCAATAACGACATGTTAGCCCATTATTTATTTACTTAAGATTATTTTTGTACAACTAGATCGGCAAACAAGTGTACGGCCCACATGACGGTAATCGGTTACCATAGTCTATAGACGCCTACAACACTAGAAGTATTGCAAACGCGTTGCTGACTCTACCTACCAGGAGCTCTGGTCACCTTACTCACTACAGGAACACCGCACTGCTTGAGAACAGTGTTGTTTAGCTGTGACCTTATGTAAGGTCGAGATATTTCCCCAGATCCAGAACCAGAACCCTGTAAGGTTGAGGTACTTATACTAGCACTACCGGCTAAATACCAGGTGACCAGAGCTCCTCGAGGGGATTGGGAATTGGGTCGGCAACGCGCTTGCGATGCTTCTGGTATTGGCGTCTATAATCTACAATAATCCGCTAACTATCAGGTGAGCCGTACGCTTGTTTACCGACCTACTCATATAAAAAAATACTAGCAGGATATTTCCTGGTGTGCTCTACCTCAATATTATCCTGGTGAGCCCTAGCTCATAACATTATGTTCTAAACTAACTGTCCAACGAAAATCTCACCCTCAGTCATCGACTAGTCGATATACTGAGCACGCATCTGGGTACATCGAGTGACGAGCGCGACCTACAGTGCCTCGTGCTACTGACCAGCGTAGCGAGACACGTGGACTACTCCGACGTCGGCTTCCTGCTGGACTACTACTACCACCTTACGGCGAAACAGGTACTTTGTCACAGTACAGATTCGAAATTACAAATTGGTCTATTACAGAATTTTTGGGGACAGAAATAACATCGAGTGGATTTCAATTGAATCGAATTGTGTTAAAAAGTTATTCTACTACTTATCGTTATCATATTTAATTTAGAATATTAAGCTGTCCACGCTACCTGAAAAGAAACATTTTTTTAAAGTGCGGCTGATGCCACTCGTATACGCGATGCGATGTGGGAATGTATCTGATACTGTAAATACCAATATATTAGCAATTTCAAATTCAGTAGAGCCTTAAGATTAAAGGACAGGTATGTCCACTGAAATAATCGTTTCTGAACTATATACAGGTGACTAGTGAATTACTATCAATATTTAAGGACGTGATATTTGACGATTATATATGACAAAATAAAAATACATAAACATAAATATTAATAAACTAAACATTTTTGAATATCATATCAAAAATTGACCGCTCCAGCGGGATTCGAACCCGCGTCTCCGACTGACCGTGTCGGCGCTCTAGCCAATTAAGCTATGCAACGATGTGCCCGCTAGAGCGAAATTTTTGATATGATGATTTTTATTTTCGGTTTAAGCGAACCGTGGCGCCGTCTATAGTGAGTTCTTTACAGAGACCCGTAACTATTCAAAGTTTCATATTACAATGAAAATCTTTGACAGGAGACGACACCATGCTATTTTTAATATGTATGATTTTATTTTTGTGTTACCCTCACATTAGGAATTCTAAACATTTTTGAATATCATATCAAAAATTGACCGCTCCAGCGGCATTCGAACCCGCGTCTCCGACTGACCGTGTCGGCGCTCTAGCCAATTAAGCTATGGAACGATGTGCCCGCTAGAGCGAAATTTTTGATATGATGATTTTTATTTTCGGTTTAAGCGAACCGTGGCGCCGTCTATAGTGAGTTCTTTACAGAGACCCGTAACTATTCAAAGTTTCATATTACAATGAAAATCTTTGACTTGTTCGCTTAAACCGAAAATAAAAATCATCATATCAAAATTTCGCTCTAGCGTGCACATCGTTCCATAGCTTAATTGGCTAGAGCGCCGACACGGTCAGTCGGAGACGCGGGTTCGAATCCCGCTGGAGCGGTCGATTTTTGATATGATATTCAAAAATGTTTAGAATTCCTAATGTGAGGGTAACACAAAAATAAAATCATACATATTAAAAATAGCATGGTGTCGTCTCCTGTCAAAGATTTTCATTGTAATATGAAACTTTGAATAGTTACGGGTCTCTGTAAAGAACTCACTATAGACGGCGCCACGGTTCGCTTAAACCGAAAATAAAAATCATCATATCAAAAATTTCGCTCTAGCGGGCACATCGTTCCATAGCTTAATTGGCTAGAGCGCCGATACGGTCAGTCGGAGACGCGGGTTCGAATCCCGCTGGAGCGGTCAATTTTTGATATGATATTCAAAAATGTTTAGAATTCCTAATGTGAGGGTAACACAAAAATAAAATCATACATATTATTAATAAACTTCTAAGTAAAGTTAACCAACAGTTATCTCCTTAATGACGCATCGTCTGGACGACAAAACAGGTGTATAGGTAGGTTTCATACATTTAGTAAAACTAAATGTATGAATTAGAATTGGCGGTGGTTGCGGCGGGCGGTGGCAAGCGGCACAGTGCAAGGCCAAGGCCGCACGAACCGCCGCTATGGCTGGAAATTAATGTGCCTACATTTCATTTACTTAAATTAATCAAGTTTGCGCGTTTATCGCAAAAAAATCACCCTTCGTCGTTCCTCTTAAATTTGAAGGCACTCCCTTAACAGCCTCGGCCAGTATTGGGATACTTGGCGTCGACATATCGAGCAATGTGCAATTTCGTGGTCATCTGGAAGGAAAGGCTAAACTAGCCTCGAAGAAACTTAGTGTGCTCAGTAGGGCGAAGCAGTATTTCATGCCTTGCCACCGCCTACAATTATGTAAGGCACAGATCCGGCCCCACATGGAATACTGCTCTCATCTATGGGCTGGAGTGCCCCAGTACCAGCTCCTTCCATTTGACCGTGTTCAACGCCGAGCGGCTCGAATCGTTGGTGACAAGATTCTCTCCGATTGGCTCGATTCTTTGGCACTGCGTAGAGATGTCGGGTCACTCTGCATCTTCTACCGTATTTACCACGGTGAGTGTTCTGAGGAATTGTTCGGACTAATGCCTACAGCAGAATTCCACCAGCGGACATCGCGTCGAAATTCAAAATTTCACCCACATCACCTCGATGTCTGGAAGTCTACGACAGCTCGATTTTTGCGCCATTTTCTGCCACGCACGACCCCTCTATGGAACCAGCTGCCACCTACGGTATTTCCGAAACAATACGACCTAGGGACCTTCAAAAGAAGAGCATATTCCTTTTTGAAAGGCCGGCAACGCGCCTGCTAATACTTTGATGTAGCGGGTGTCTGTGGATGTTGTTTTTCACTTACCATCAGGTGAGACAACTATCCGTTTGCCCCCTCTTCTATATAAAAAAAACTAATGTATGTATTAAGGTATGGGAATTTGGTAAAAAATTAAGTACCTATTTTTTTTATATAATTCGAATGAGAATCATGTACCTAGTGTCCTCCTTAAATATTGATACTAATTCACCAGTCACCCTGTATACTGTTGTTTTTTATCTTTTTTTGTATGTCTGTAATTAGTGTAATACTATACCGGCTACTAATTACGTGTGAGAACTTGCCAATATATCCGCGGTGTATACGCGAGAACGTGACAATAGCCGCGTGGCCCGCAGGAGCGTGACGCGCGCCTGCTGCCTCTGACGCTGGAGCTGCTCTCGGTGTGGTCGGGCGCCGTGGCGGGCGCCGCGCGCGACGCGCTGCGGGACCACCTCGTCACGCGTCTTGCGGCCGCGCCCGATGACGGTACGTCTCATAAGAGACAGTTATATTTTTTTTAATGATGTGGCTAACAAGCGTACGGTCTGCCGGATAGTAAGTGGAAACCTATTTTTTATACGACTAGTGCGACAAACAAACGAATGCCCAACCTGATAGTATGAGACTACCTTAACCTACAAGTTGCCTACAACACTAGAAGCATCACAAAAACGTTGCCGACACTACCCCTGACTCTCCCCAGGAGCTCTGGCCACCTTACTCACCATGGGAACACGACACTAAGTGAGAGCAGTATTATTTCGTTATGACCTTCTGTAACGTTAGGTTACTTCCCCGGTCCGACATAATCTTCTTTAAGGTTTAAGGAACTTCTCCAGTCAAACCGCTTTAAATTTTGAGCGAGTTATTTCCAGTTTTGTCCTACCTGAATATAACACAAGGTGTATATTATTATTAATAATAAAAAAATTCTTATTTCTTAAAGAAAGCAGACCAGCTGTCGCGTCTCTCGCAGCACAATTGGATCCTAATAATCTGCACTGGGCGACTGAGCTGATGCAAATATGTGAGTCTTTTCTTTGGTTTACATTACAATAGAAATATGACACCTTGCATTGCGTCTACACCAAACTAACATCTACCAGAAACATTGGGGATATTTGAAGTTGGTTTTGAAAAGGAATAGAACCATGTTATCACAGATAAAATAATAAGAAACGGTTTTATTTTTATTTCTATTTATAGCCAATTGTTATGAGCTTGAAAAATTAAAACAAATTTTTATCGACAATCAACTAAACTATTAAAATATAAACATAACGGGCCCAAATCAAATCTCGTCTTTTAATATATTTTAATATATTGTAACTTCGACTATCTGGATTGGTGATAATATAAATGTTTCATTTTTTAATGACAATTTGTGGTTTGTCAACAAGTAACATGCTTCGAATTAAAAATAACTGTGTTTGAAATGTTGAATAATATCGAGTGAAATGTTTGTAATTCTGTACCAGCGGAGCGGCGCGCGCTAGCGAGTAGTGACGTGCGTGAGTGGCTAAGAGCGGCCGACGTGTCGCTAGTGGCGCCCACGCCGCCCTCGCCACAGCTTCTGCGACTGTTCCTAACTGCACTGGCACACCCCCCGCCCGGTAACTGCACCCATAATTAAGAAACATTAGCAACGTCGTGAGCCGTGCTAGTATACGTTCGGTGATTATCGTGACGCAGCACTTTTGAATCGATTAATAGTTCAGATATTAAAAATTTGTTTTTATGTCTAAATATTTTAGGGACTATTAATTAATGACGTAAAGATGATTTTGGCAATTTTCGGCTCCCCTACCCCCTCGTAAATGTGGCTCCCCCTCACGCTTACGTATGATTCCATTTCGTCTTTCGAAATAATGAAATGTAAGAGAAGGATCAGTTCCACTAAAAAGTGAGCGTGGCTAACGAGACGCAACCCGCCGCGGCGGTCCTTAGAGTGGGGCCCGCAGCAGCGCGGCGCGTGCAGCGCGGGCGCGGGGCGGCTGTGCGTGCGCTCGCGCGCCGCGGCCGCCGCGCTGGCGCCGCCGCTGGCCGCGCAGCTGCGGGACGCCGCCGCGCCGCTGTGCGCGCGCCTCAACGCGCTGCTCGCGCTCACCGACATCTGCACCAGGTCTGTCGCCCCTTCTTCTTGGGCTACTGTAGTGTCGATCGAAATCGAGAACCTTCCTTTTTTGGAAGTCGGTTAAAAACGACTATTCTTTCTACGACGTGATACGTATATTCGCGATTTAGAAAATACTCTCGATGTTGCTCGGGTTTAGATTTTTTATCATTTGAAGCATTTTTATTAGACTCACTATGCTGACTGTGGTATGATGCCAACTACTATAAAGAGTTTTTTGTAGGTACGCGGTGTTAGTAAGTATTAGTTACGCGGTATTGCAGTATCACCGATAATATATGGTTCACAATTCGACTAGCTCGTTGGCACAGTTTGTAGTGGCTTTCTGCTCCGCAGGTTGCGGGTTCGATTTCCGTCTGAGTCTGGGTGTAATATTTGTATGTATTTATATATGTATATTTATCAAAAACAAATAGCTATACCAGTCGACTGTTACCTGTAACACAAGCGTTAAGTCGTTATCTTACAATAACGTGGTGCAGGTACTCGTGCATCGTGGAGCCGCAGCTGGACGCGGTGTGCGGCTCGGTGGCGCGCGGCGCGGCGCCGGCGCTGCGGCGTGCGGCGGCGCGCGCGCTCACCCGCCTGCTGCTCGCCGGCTACCTGCGCCTGCGCACGCCGCTCTACTACCGGTACGCCGACATCTTACCACACTAACACCGGTTCAACTACGGCACGCGTCTTCTCGATTCCGCAGTCAAACTGTTTTATTGAACCCTTGTGGGACTTTCTTACTACTGAAATGAGCCGTTTGTTTACTAATAAATAAAATTAGTTAAAAACATTGAGTTATCGATTTCAACACCGTGACTATAAGATTTTTAAGGCAAATTCCAATCGTATTTATTGTGTTTTCGTATTAACCCATTTTTCATATAATCCCAAATCACACATCTCCAGAGGGTTGCTTACGATCTAGTATTATAAGGCTTCGTTCGAACGATAACTTCTGCAAATATTATAAACATGACAATTGTTAAGATGAAGGGATGTTTAATATTTTTTCACATCACTTGAACTTATCCTGTAACCATGAAACTTTGTCCATAGATTTTTATTTTGTGTGGCTACCGTTTAATGTTGTAATTACTTCAGTTTCTTACAAGCTCTTATATATTGTCACATCGTTTAGCTACTGCGCGCTACTCGCGGACGATGACCACGACGTGCGCGAGCCGGCCGAGTACTACGTGTCGTGCTGCCTCACTGTCGACGCCATCTACCACCACTTCGTCGACTGCGTGCTACATTACAACAACGAGGACACCGGTCGGTACTCTTTATACGTTAATGCGACTACTAACACCTAATAATTACGACCGATGTCATTTATACAACGAATTTGGAAATATTTGTTTAATAACCGAAACGCCTCAGTATAATCATAAAATGTACCTCGTGATACTTCAATTTCATTCAATAGACTATGTTTTTGACACAGAGTTTCTCAACTTCGACATTAACTGTTGTTTACGGATAATGCCTCGAGGAGAAAAAGTATATATATATATATATATATATATATATACAGTTTTGAGTGTGTTCCAGAACCCATGTCGTTCGATGCGCGGCAGTTGATCTACGACGTGATGCTGCAGCGGCTGTCGTTGGTGCAGAAGCTGAACGTACAGTGTCGCCTGGCGCGGGAGGTGCTGGAGCACGCGGCCAGCCTGTGCGACGAGCAGGACGAGCTGCCCGCCGCGCTGCACGCCGCGCTGCTCGACACCATCACGCTGCTGTGCGGGCCCCGCATGAAGCTGCCCAGTACGTGCCCTTGTTTACTGAGAGTCACCTCCTGGAGCACGCGGCCAGCCTGTGCGACGAGCAGGACGAGCTGCCCGCCGCGCTGCACGCCGCGCTGCTCGACACCATCACGCTGCTGTGCGGGCCCCGCATGAAGCTGCCCAGTACGTGCCCTTGTTTACTGAGAGTCACCTCCTGGAGCACGCGGCCAGCCTGTGCGACGAGCAGGACGAGCTGCCCGCCGCGCTGCACGCCGCGCTGCTCGACACCATCACGCTGCTGTGCGGGCCCCGCATGAAGCTGCCCAGTACGTGCCCTTGTTTACTGAGAGTCACCTCCTGGAGCACGCGGCCCCCTGTGCGATGAGAATGAATTGTGATTCAATAAATTTAAATAAAACTTAACATTTATGACAAAAATCTATCAGATCTCTGGCATCTGTCTGTCAGATCTCTGCCATCTCAGTTTGTGTGAGACAACTAATATATATGTAAAGACTTTATGGCCTTACGTCTTGACGAAAACCGCTGATTGTTAGGCGTTTATTTATTTATTTATTGTATTTGATGCCGTGTGTTGTCGGCCGAGTAGAATAGCACCACCCGCTAACCCGTGGGGGTCGTAAAAGGCGACAGAGGAATAAACCTGGCTCAAAATCATCAGGGTCCTGGAGAAGGAAAACTTCATTTGAAACCTGGAATGCGGAAGACTCTTGCAGCCGAACTGGCTCCACATGTATAGACTCGTTCCTGTGGACCTAGCTAGTGAGGTCGAAAGGGTGGCGCAGAGCTTAAGCAACTCTGCGTTTTCCTGAAAAGTGTCCTAGGCGACACAGTGTCTGTCTGACACTGTTTAAATCGTCTACAATAGACTGATTAAGGCCAATGATGATTTATTTATTTTATTGTTTTACAGAAAAACCTGAAAAAGCAGGAGATGCTGATTTAGATGACCTTCAAGAACGTGTGACGACGAACATTGTCTCTCATGTAAGTTACTTGAAATATATTTCTTAATCTGCCTCACACACTTACAATTTGTAAATTCACTAACTAGCTAGAGCACAAATCACAAATTTGTAGAGTTTAAAACGGTATAATTGATCTACATTACCCTAACATTATAAATCCATTACTCAATTTAGATTAATTGGTAATCAAATATACAAATCAAATTATGCTCTTTATATTGTTATGTCACTTATTTGAAAATAATTGAAGCATTTTGCACTGCATTAAAAACTCTGGTTTTATGGCATTTTTTACAAAAAATCATATGCAACTATAAATTATTGTCATACATGAGATTCGAATACAGACAGAGTTTTGTGCTAATGTGTAAAACCTGAACTGGTTTATTTTTAAATAAACACAGTAGTATTTCATAATCTATCAACATTTTCTTCCTGTCCTAGATTTTCACGGAGAAAGAAAAGGTACAATTAGTTAATATTACTCAGTTGTATCTAATTTTGGCAATGTTACTTTTTCGTATTATTTATTGTAAGCTTATTAAATTTTAGTTTTATATCGTCAGCTAAATTTGAAAATGACGTTTTTAACCAAAATTAAATTATAAAGAAATTTTAGCGGTCGTTGTGTTAACACTGATAAATATATTGAAGCTTATGTCGGATTTATTTGGAATAGAAAAAATCTTCAAGCAATATTTTTTGTGTACAGGCAAATAGTGTAGAGCCAGATAAAGATCACAAGTACTTATGAGAATGGATAAATTTAGCCGATGATATTCGGTTACTTTTTTTAGAGCATCAAAATAATCTGTTTTGTACCTTGATCCGAAACAGGATAATAAGTCTAAGCATACTTAGGTCATGTACAGATCAGTATCATGTACAGATGCTTAAATACTATCGAACAGAACATCTGCATTCGCTGAGCGTAAAGTTTTAACGTTTTAGCACAACGTTAAGTACGCATCCATGTCAGCCCATAATTCATTTGTCGACAAAATCCAAAATGTATCCATGTCAACAAAAAATGGCACTACTGCTGAATTCTTTCATATTATGCCATATCTTAGCGAATGCATAAATGTTGTTACTTCTATACTTAATATTTGTAATAAGTCTGTGTAAGTAGATTTATGCTTTGGTAGAATCTGACACCCAAATTAAGATTCGTAGAATTTAGATTTTGGTTTCTGTTTCGGTCGGACACTACTCGGAATGGATACATAAGTTATGAAATCGATAATGTTATACACACTCTTAACGCTTGTATCAAATACGTTGTATGAATGATAATTATTTGATTATGGTTGTACGATTTGTTCAGTACCAGCTTGCTTGTAATAGGAGGAAATGTAAATGTGTGTTTTCCTTAAATTTGTTGTCTCGTTGGTGACTAAATAGCATTGTCATCACAATGTATCATGTTGTATATATATGTGTATCTTTACTCCATAATTGATATCCTCCTAAATGACACTATACGCCACTTCTCTTTGTATACTTCCCTACCGCTTTCACTATGCCCAAAGGTTGTGAAGAGATCGCTCGTCTAGCGATAAGACCGTCTTTGTACACTGTTCTTTATTAGTAATGTGTTGTTGTTTTGTTGGTGTCGTGTACAATAAAGACTATAAGTAATAAAGTATAAAAAACGTACACACAGAAAATGAAGCGCACGGTGGCCGAGGTGCTGGTGCCGGCCGTGCTGCGGCTGTACGCGCACATGCGGCCGCGCGGCGGGCAGCTCGCCGCCTACCTCGTGCGCATCGCCACCGACCTGCTCAACGACTACCGGCACGAGGTCAGATCCTGTCCCCACGCGAATTCGTTTAGCCTTTATACATTTCTTTATATCATACGTCGCCAACAAGCGTACGACCCACCTGATGCTCTTTTGTATATTAGTGCGTCGACTGGGTCGGCAAACAAGTGTACGGCTCAACAAATGGTAAGCGGTTACCGTAGCCTATAGACGCCTGTTAAACCATCGGCATCGCCAGCACGCTGCCAACCTACCCCCGACCCTCCTCAGGAGCTCTGGCCGCCTTACCAGACGAACACAACACTACTTGGGAGTAATTTCATTTAGCTGTGATCGTCTGTAAGGTTGATATACACCGACAATGTAGATGACAAGATGTCCAAGCGGTTAGATTACTTATGTCTTTTTATATGTCTAAATATGAGAAATACAGGATTAAAAATAATTCTTAAAGCTAATTTATAAGGTTAACCAAACCAAAACTTACTTCTGTCAATATTTTATTCAAACTCTACATAAAATTACAAGATTGTTGACGGCGATAAGGGTTGCTTATTGCCTGTTAGATTTAAGCACAGTAAAACGACGTGTGGACTCTTTGACTGTTTATTTGTAACTGATGAAGTTCAAAAATTTGGAGATGCAGTGGACTGTATACTTATATATAATTATAGCTAGGATTGATTGATTGAAATATAGGTTGGGGGCAGATATCGTGTTCCTGGAGATTGGATCTTAAATTTTTTCGTACGTTTTAACGTCCATTAATCTGTGAGTGTCATTATTTATATAGTATGAATCACGATTCAGCCGGTAACATCTACCACCGCTGGCCTCTTTCTCCGTGTAGGAGAAGGAATTGAGCTTAATTCACTACGCTGCTCCACTGTGGATGGGCGGATATATTCCTTACTATCAGGTGCACACGATACTCGGTGGGTAGACCCACAAGGATAAACATCCAAACCGGAAAGAAATGTTTGTATAAATACAAATATCCATCCGGAGCGGGAATCGAACCCAGCTATCGCAAGTGTGTAGGCGCCGACACCGCACACGCTCGACTACACCAGAGCGGTTGTTGTAAATATTTAATACAATTGTATATAATATGAATAGCTAATAAATATGAGTACCTACGAAGTCGCAGTCGAGACCTATCTGCGACAAAGAAATGTACTAAAGATATGCAATACAGATCGAGGAGCTGATAGAGAACGACGAGGAGCTAGTGGAGCGCGTGCGGCAGTTCCAGGAGACCATCGGGCTGGAGGCGTCGTTCGGCAACGCGCGCAACCTCGTGACCGCGTCCGCGCCGCCCGAGCCCGACACGCCGCGCGCGCGCCGCCGCCCCGCGCCCCGCACCCCCGGCCTGGCGCCGCGCAAGCGGGCGCTGCGCGTATAGCGGGCCGGCTGCACCACGGGCTGGAGGCGTCGGTCGGCCACGCGCGCAACCTCGTGACCGCGTCCGCGCCGCCCGAGCCCGACACGCCGCGCGCGCGCCGCCGCCCCGCGCCCCGCACCCCCGGCCTGGCGCCGCGCAAGCGGGCGCTGCGCGTATAGCGGGCCGGCTGCACCACGGGCTGGAGGCGTCGGTCGGCCACGCGCGCAACCTCGTGACCGCGTCCGCGCCGCCCGAGCCCGACACGCCGCGCGCGCGCCGCCGCCCCGCGCCCCGCACCCCCGGCCTGGCGCCGCGCAAGCGGGCGCTGCGCGTATAGCGGGCCGGCTGCACCACGGGCTGGAGGCGTCGGTCGGCCACGCGCGCAACCTCGTGACCGCGTCCGCGCCGCCCGAGCCCGACACGCCGCGCGCGCGCCGCCGCCCCGCGCCCCGCACCCCCGGCCTGGCGCCGCGCAAGCGGGCGCTGCGCGTATAGCGGGCCGGCTGCACCACGGGCTGGAGGCGTCGGTCGGCCACGCGCGCAACCTCGTGACCGCGTCCGCGCCGCCCGAGCCCGACACGCCGCGCGCGCGCCGCCGCCCCGCGCCCCGCACCCCCGGCCTGGCGCCGCGCAAGCGGGCGCTGCGCGTATAGCGGGCCGGCTGCACCACGGGCTGGAGGCGTCGGTCGGCCACGCGCGCAACCTCGTGACCGCGTCCGCGCCGCCCGAGCCCGACACGCCGCGCGCGCGCCGCCGCCCCGCGCCGCGCGCGCCCGGCCTGGCGCCGCGCAAGCGGGCGCTGCGCGTATAGCGGGCCGGCTGCACCACGGGCTGGAGGCGTCGGTCGGCCACGCGCGCAACCTCGTGACCGCGTCCGCGCCGCCCGAGCCCGACACGCCGCGCGCGCGCCGCCGCCCCGCGCCGCGCGCGCCCGGCCTGGCGCCGCGCAAGCGGGCGCTGCGCGTATAGCGGGCCGGCTGCGCCGTACGGCCGCACTCGGCCTGTAACACCCCAGCGTTGGCCGTGGGCCTCTTTCTCAATGTAAGGAAGGATTGGAGCTTAATCCACCACGCTGCTCCACTGCGGGTTGGCGGATATATTCCCTACTATGAGTAATGATCGCTATCAGGTGTATATGATAACAACCGAAACCGACAGCTTAGCTTGGTCTTCGCGGCGAACGGCTGTCAATTATTATTTTAAATTCGATTCTTGTATTTCGAAAACGATTCGTCGCGCAAACGCACTCACCGCTGAAGAGAGCGCTGCGTATATAACTACCACCTCCACTATACCGCCTCAAGTACTTATTATTTTAACCTCCTAAGACTCAACTTAAATTTTAGGTACCTATCCATATATGAATATAGTTTAGAACATATTTTCCCAAACTTTTATGGACTACCGCCCCTTTTACAAGAAAACAAAACTTCAACACCCCTGTTCAAATAATAGTTAATTGTAGCAATTTTATATCTTTATCTATTATCTATTAATATTCACTAATTAAAATTTAATTCACCCTCTCTCTCTCTCTCTTTGTAATCGTGCTACTCGTGGTTGTGGCTCAGGGTCGTGATTTATAATTATTTAAAAAAATTAAAACATGTTATAATAAAAACATTTAAAGTCAAATAAAAAATCATACAAAGTATTATGAACAAAATTATAATTTAACCAACAAACGCAAGAAAATACACAAAGCCCAAGAAAGTACCTCACACTGAAACACTGCACAAAGGCAAAGACAAGACGATTAATGAAAATAAGTAAAACAATGTTATAAAATAATAATATTCAATAAGAATCATAAATAAGACTAGTTACAATTGGTTAATACCGGGTTTCGATTTAGTAAACATCAGACGCAATTCACCACGCTCGGTAATCTGCAGCCTATAACTTTTCAACCTATTCATAGAAAGTTATAAAACTAATGGCTATAATGACATTACTTTATCAGTTACGTGCGAGTACGGATCACTGGAAAAGCACACAAAAACAACAAGACATAAGAAAAGCTATCCCAGCTTTTCAAAAATTTGATTTAGAGCACGCAGCAATTTGTGTGCCTTTGTTTGTGATACCCCGATGCACTTGCCCCCGAATTTTCGGCGAAGCATGCTTGATTGCATAATTACGTCTTTGTTTATCAACTTGCATAGACTTGTTACCGACATTCCTAAACCGAATCAACTAGTTAGTTTATTAATGCCTATTTAAATGTTTTAATGTTCATCGGAATTTAGCCACCCCCTCTCTTCCCGTGGGTGTCGTAAGAGGCGACTAAGGGATAACAAGGTTCCACAACCACCTTGGAACTTAAGAAGCCGACCGATGGCGGGATAACCATCCAACTGCTGGCTTTGAAATACACAGGCCGAAGACGGGCAGCAGCGTCTTCGGTGCGACAAAGCCAGTACTGCGGTCACCAACCCGCCTGCCCAGCGTGGTGACTATGGGCAAAACACACGAGCTCACGTTATTTTTGGCGTAAACTTGTGGAGGCCTATGTCCAGCAGTGGACTATATAGGCTGTAATGATGAATGTTCATTTACGCTATAATAATAAGATAAACATCCTAGGCGGGTAGACAAAATGCGTTTTCATCAAAATAGATTTTCAAAGTATTTTATAATTAAATTTCTAATTAGGTAGGTATGCCGCAATTGCCGCCTGTCATAACAATAGAATTAAAGAAATGATAATGTTTCTTTAAATTAAAGAAACGATAATGTTTCTTTAAATTAAAGAAAAATCTTTTATACATTGTGTTATAATTTTAGGTCACTGGGGCGTTATTTCGTAATCTTGGGAACTAATGGTGCAACGTCAAAATGCTTTTGTCCATAAATTAGGAAGTTGGGCCTTACAATGTTAAGCCCGAATCCTGTATACCGAAACGATTAATTTGGTTTAAGGCCCGTTCAATTTTAAACATACATTCGAAAATAAGTAGTGCATTAGAAAAAAGGAACGTTTTCGAGTATAGGACTCGGGCTTTAGGCAGTTATTAAGTATTTGTGGTTTGTGATCAAAATTATATAAATTAGTGAAGCTCAGAAATTTTAAAATTTAAAAAATTGTTGAAGTGGTAACCATATACAGGCTACACCTAGATATAACTAATAATTGGTTTATTCTTTGAAAAATAATTAAATAATTGAAATATATTCCTATATTTATATCTTTAAAGTTACGACACTACGAAGTCGACTTAATACTAATTTTTTATTCATTCGAATGTAAAAGGCAAGCCCCTTTGAACATTGCAGATATGTAAAGTTATAAGATCCTTGGTATATTATTGGTTTATAGGAAGTTCGATTTGTTACATCTACATAGTAGTTGATAAGAAAATTTATGTCAAACTTAAAAGGAAAAATAAAAAACATATAAATATAGTTTTTTTGTAATTTTATTTCTATATTCGCTTCAGCCTGTAATATCCCACTACTGGGCATAGGCCTCTTTTCCCATGTAGGAGAAGGATCAGAGCTTAATCCACCACGCTGCTCCAATGCGGGTTGGCGGATATATTCCCTACTATGAGTAACGATCGCTATCAGGTGTACATGATAACAACCGGGACCGACGGCTTAACGTGCTCCCGAGGCACGGTGGGGAGACCCACAAGGACTGCACAAACACCCAGACCACGGCAAACACCTGTATGGCCAATACAAATGCTTGTCATGTGCGGGGGTCGAACCCGCAACCGCCAGCGCAACAGGTACCATTACCATCCATGGCTGGCAGGTACAGCCATTTCTATATTACTAAAACACATATATTACTTCAACCATGGGCGTTGGGTGTATTATCTACTCGTGATCTCGTTTAATTCATGTTTTAATAGAATGAAATAATTTTTATAAGAAATAGTTTAAAAAAATACACAGGCAAGCGGCAATAGAATTTGGAACTGTGGGCTGTTATATTCGTATCGCGACTCCAATACTTGTATAGAGCAAGACTCTGATTAGAAACCTAAATTGTACCTTTTTACCACGTTTTTATTAGCTTGGGTTGTATGTATGTAATGGATTCTTTGAGCATAATTTTCACTAATTTCCAGTAGTTTGATTTATTTGAAACTTTGAATACGTATTAAGGACCGATCCTTACAAATTTAGACGGTATTCGGATCGAAGAACTTGATTGCTCTAAGTTAACAAAAAAAAAAAACCCATGCAACAGTGAAGCTCTGAATTGAATTTTTCTCTTAATAACTTAAATTTTATTATAATTATATTTTGAAGTAATTAATTATGATTGATTGTTTCGATCTTCTACTACTGTAATATAAACTCTTTGTAATTAAAAATTATTTTCTACTTTTTAGTTCGATTAGCTATAAAAGCGTGGTTTTTTAGTTTTTTCAAACTATAATTTATTTTCTTTAATTTGAGAAATAAAACATTCAAACAAAGGATTGTAAAAATAATTAATGTATTTAAACTTCTCAGAATAATAATAATTGTTGAATCATACTCGATAGTGCTTAACAATAAAGATATTATACATTTAATAAATTATGAGTCATTTACTCAATTTTAACTTTGCTTCCAAATCACTTTCTTTTTCAATAGTAATTGTACTGAAGGTTTTTTTCAATAACATATTAATCGCTGCTTCCTCTGTAATTAAAGATAAGATATTAAAAATAAAACTTTAACCTTGAAAAAAACAAATGCTGTATACGAATTCCTCACCTGTCACTTGTATAGCGAGTAATTGGTGAACAATATGCCTAGCGGTAATCTTAAACAAATCCCTATTACTAATTTTTTTCTTTTTATAATACGGCATTAATAGTTTAACTACTAAGCCGGCGACGTCCAATTTTTCCGCTTTCTTTTCTTTATTTTTTTCTTTAATTATGTGTTTAGCTTTACTTTTATCTTTATTTACACATTCTTTTTTTACATCTTTGTGCATTTTAGTATGTTTGATATCATCACTTTTTTTTAGATTATGCTTTTTGTTAGTCTCGTACTTATCTTTAGTCCCGTGCTTAGTAGGAGATTTTAATACTGTAACCGCATTTTTAGAATCACATATTTTAGCATCATCTGGAATTGTTTGATCTATTTCCGGGTCTCGTTTAATTTCGGAGAAATGTTTGAGCTCTTTTAATACTTTATCTGCTTCTAAGCTTAATTTATATGCCTTATCCATAGATGTATCATCACCATATTTATCTTTAGTTTCCGGGAATGCTAATTTACTATCATCATTTGTTAAATCATACGAATTCTTTGATTCAATGTTTTTATCTACGTCATTTTGTTTTCTAATATTATCATGGTTATTTTCAGATTCAGTGTGTAACTGCGTTGTTTTATGATCTACATTATGTGTTGCATCATGAGCAGAATCATTTTGGCTAATAGTTTTTTCATAAACTTTTTCATGACTTTTTTCAGAATGTGTTGACCTTTTATGTTTGTGTTTTCGCCTGGACTTTTCAATTTTTAATTTTTCTGTCTTTTCACTTTCAGATTCTTGAACTAACTTATCTTTGGACTTTTTATATCTTTTTGCATCTCTTAACTCAATTTCACTATCAGACGAGTCTCCAAAAAGATCTTTGATTTTTCTTTTAGCTGTTGGTGTTGATTTCTCAGAAGACATTTGCTTTGTATTTTTTTCAGTTTTATTTACATCTATATCTGAATTTTGTTTAGGAATACCCTGCAAAGTTATATTAATATACAAAGTTTTTGTATTTTGTTTTTTACTGGAATTATGATCTTCTTCTGTTTCAATTTTTATTGTTTTGTCGTTGTCATCGACATTTGAGAAATCATCTGTTTGATCTATCTTAAACGTAGAGTCTCCTTGATCAGGACTGCTATTTTCTGCAATAACAAGCCCTCCATCATCATCACTACCATCAGAGGGTAAACTAGGAGATTCTTCAGACGATTTTGCGGAAAAAAAATTTTGTAATTTAGTTTGTGTTAAAGGGTCTCTTTTAAAAGAGTTTGCTTTACGTTGCGTTTCCTTATCAGCCTTTGAAAGTGACATTCGCTCAGTTTTACATTCTTTTTCACCTAAAACACAAATTTTAATTAATTTACTTACACACATTTTTCACTGTAATAGCAACATATGTTGAGAATATAAAATACATACGACTTTCTAATTCTGATGCAGATATAAAACCGTGATATTTATGAGGATCTCCATATTCTTTTTCGAAGTCCTTCACAAATTCGGCAAGTGAATGTTTCTTTCTCGGTTCAAAAATTTTGAGTTTCGGAAACAGATTATCCTTACAAGATTTAACAGATGATACCTGGAATTGTGTAAAATAAATAACAATGTTCTATTTTTTTATATACACTATTGTACATCACAAATACATTACAAACAAAGCATAAAGATAGTTACAGACTGTGAAGTACAATGGCCATTAATTATATAATAATAATTATGGCCGGAATTAGCCATTTCTTTCAGACAACCCTATTTAACAAACTCAATTTTCATAATATTTATATTAATGTTATTATTTATAATGTGTATAAATAATAACATTAATAAAAATAAGATATATTGCAATATTGTATTGTATGTATTGTAATACAAAATATTTCAATTAGTTAATAAAAAGCCGGCTTACTGCTACTACATTTTCTGTCTTAGTACATGTAAGAAATGTTGAGCATTTGGGTTATCTCAAATAAGTATCTACATGAGTTAAATAGTAAATTATTACTTACCAGTTTAGCCATTGCTCGTCTGTAGAGACTAATGACGGTACTATTTGAAAAGGCATCATACTCCAATTCTATTGCGCACCGTTCGATATCCCGTTCAGATAGATTATTCTCTGGTTCATCAATGCCTTTTAAATTTTTAAGGTTATTTCTTAAAGCATCTGTGAGTAGTGAAAGATAATTCTCTCGTACAGCGACTGTTAAACCATTCACCTATAAAAAAAATTTTTTTTTTTTCGTATAATATTAAATATTTCATTATTATTATTAATTATTTATTATTAAAAATCCAAGCAGTATACTTTTTTTCCAGTACTGTCAGCCGCTTGACATTTTGAGTATTTAGCTGATTCAGCGTCTGCATTTTTATTTCTATCTTTTTCAAGGTTCTTTTTTCTATTTGCAAATTCTTGTAATATGAGAGATTTTGTTTCTTGAGCAACACGGCGACGACTACCGTCACTATCCGAATCATCACTTTTATTTCCGTAGTAAGATTCTGTCTCCCTAAAACATTCAAGATACTTTTATGCCTAGATATCAAATTTTCATAACTTGAGTCGTATATCATGCAATGCGTAATAGTTTAAAAACAACATCTCCATACCGTTTTAACTATTAACCGTTCTCTGCAAGTCTAGTCATGTTTAAATTGTCAAAACATTTTTTATTTTAGTTTAATATTCTATCAGACTGAGACCAGACATAGATCGCTTTATGGTCGTCACCATTGAATGAATTATATGCTTCGTGATTTCATATCTCTAAATCCGAACTTCTAAACTATTATTACTCCCAAGTCATTTTGGAAAATGTTTGTGATGTAATTAAAATATTTCTACAGCAAAGACCACCGTCTTTGTATGATATTGATATGGGTCTAAAAATTATTGATTTTTCAAAAGAAAGTTCAATACTTTTAAATTCGTTTATACAAACTATTTATCTTTGTGATGGTAATAAATAAGTAAACATGTTATATCGACATATACGTTAAACCGATCTATGATCTTGTTCAAATAACTGTCTTAAGATATTTATATTAATATGTACTTAATTACATTTTGCATTGTAGAGTGAAACATATAAGTGTGTCGGCCAGTAAGTGGTGCCAGTGGAGCGCCCGTCGTATTGTGCAGTAAAACATATGAGCAGTAGTCACCTCATCTGGCCCAGACGCCCCTCCCCGTACAGCTCGGAGTAGTCCGCGTGCGAGACCATCCCGCGCGAGCCCAGCGTGGCGCTCATGGCGCGGCGCAGGTGCCGGTCGAGCGCCCGTCGTATTGTGCAGTAAAACATATGAGCAGTAGTCACCTCATCTGGCCCAGACGCCCCTCCCCGTACAGCTCGGAGCAGTCCGCGTGCGAGACCATCCCGCGCGAGCCCAGCGTGGCGCTCATGGCGCGGCGCAGGTGCCGGTCGAGCGCCCGTCGTATTGTGCAGTAAAACATATGAGCAGTAGTCACCTCATCTGGCCCAGACGCCCCTCCCCGTACAGCTCGGAGCAGTCCGCGTGCGAGACCATCCCGCGCGAGCCCAGCGTGGCGCTATTGGCGCGGCGCAGGTGCCGGTCGAGCGCCCGTCGTATTGTGCAGTAAAACATATGAGCAGTAGTCACCTCATCTGGCCCAGACACCCCTCCCCGTACAGCTCGGAGCAGTCCGCGTGCGAGACCATCCCGCGCGAGCCCAGCGTGGCGCTCATGGCGCGGCGCAGGTGCCGGTCGAGCGCCCGTCGTATTGTGCAGTAAAACATATGAGCAGTAGTCACCTCATCTGGCCCAGACGCCCCTCCCCGTACAGCTCGGAGCAGTCCGCGTGCGAGACCATCCCGCGCGAGCCCAGCGTGGCGCTATTGGCGCGGCGCAGGTGCCGGTCGAGCGCCCGTCGTATTGTGCAGTAAAACATATGAGCAGTAGTCACCTCATCTGGCCCAGACGCCCCTCCCCGTACAGCTCGGAGCAGTCCGCGTGCGAGACCATCCCGCGCGAGCCCAGCGTGGCGCTCATGGCGCGGCGCAGGTGCCGGTCGAGCGCCCGTCGTATTGTGCAGTAAAACATATGAGCAGTAGTCACCTCATCTGGCCCAGACGCCCCTCCTCGTACAGCTCGGAGCAGTCCGCGTGCGAGACCATCCCGCGCGAGCCCAGCGTGGCGCTATTGGCGCGGCGCAGGTGCCGGTCGAGCGCCCGTCGTATTGTGCAGTAAAACATATGAGCAGTAGTCACCTCATCTGGCCCAGACGCCCCTCCCCGTACAGCTCGGAGCAGTCCGCGTGCGAGACCATCCCGCGCGAGCCCAGCGTGGCGCTCATGGCGCGGCGCAGGTGCCGGTCGAGCGCCCGTCGTATTGTGCAGTAAAACATATGAGCAGTAGTCACCTCATCTGGCCCAGACGCCCCTCCTCGTACAGCTCGGAGCAGTCCGCGTGCGAGACCATCCCGCGCGAGCCCAGCGTGGCGCTATTGGCGCGGCGCAGGTGCCGGTCGAGCGCCCGTCGTATTGTGCAGTAAAACATATGAGCAGTAGTCACCTCATCTGGCCCAGACGCCCCTCCCCGTACAGCTCGGAGCAGTCCGCGTGCGAGACCATCCCGCGCGAGCCCAGCGTGGCGCTCATGGCGCGGCGCAGGTGCCGGTCGAGCGCCCGTCGTATTGTGCAGTAAAACATATGAGCAGTAGTCACCTCATCTGGCCCAGACGCCCCTCCTCGTACAGCTCGGAGCAGTCCGCGTGCGAGACCATCCCGCGCGAGCCCAGCGTGGCGCTATTGGCGCGGCGCAGGTGCCGGTCGAGCGCCCGTCGTATTGTGCAGTAAAACATATGAGCAGTAGTCACCTCATCTGGCCCAGACGCCCCTCCCCGTACAGCTCGGAGCAGTCCGCGTGCGAGACCATCCCGCGCGAGCCCAGCGTGGCGCTCATGGCGCGGCGCAGGTGCTGGTCGAGCGCGCGCCGCACGCCGCGCTCGTCGGCGCACGCGTCGCAGCGCGACACGCAGCGCGGCACCTCCTCGCCGAAGTAGTCAGCGAACACCTTGTGCCGGCACCTGCGACCAACGCAGACTGTTTCGTAGTTACGCAGAACATTCTTGGTATGTACATACTATTTAAACTTACTGCGGCTGTGTGAACTTGGCACCCGACTTTGGAAAACATGATGTTTTTTGGATTCATTTAAGAGATATTGGTTAGTAGATGATAGTAGTGACAACAACTTTTTTTGTAGTTCTACAAAAAAAAAATTTCGGCACCAAAAATTTTTTTCGGCACCAAAAAATATTGCATACCCCCACATTATTTTTTTTTTTCTATTCTTATAGAGGAACGTTAGTAGATGATTGTAATGCATATGGTTTTGTTTGTAGTAAGCTAGAAAATTAAATTGCGAACAATTATCGTCATAAATTTTACCTCTATAAAATCAATTTGAAAGCCTAAATATTTACAACTACAGGTAAATTGATAGTGAAAAGATTTTCAATTCTAGTTGAATAAAACTTACAGAAAATTGAGGTGAGAGACGCGGAAATACGAAGATATTGATTTTCACATATTCCGTGCGAGCCAATTACCGATGGATGCAATATTTTTTTGGTGCCGAAAAAAAATTTTTTGTACAACTACAAAAAAAGTTGTTGTCACTGCTATCAACTACTAACCAATATCTCTTAAATGAATCCAAAAAACATCATTTTTTCCAAAGTCGGGTACCAAGTTCACACAGCCACTTACTACTTTATGCGAATGAGGTATCTAACCATAATGAAAACCGCCAATATGAACAAGTTTACGAAGACATCGGACAGTTAAGACAAAATTTTAATTTTTTTCTGAAGTCACTTGGAAATATATTTACTAGATTAAAATAAAAAAGATCACCGACTATAAAACTAGCCACTATATAAATACCTTCCAGGTGACCTTTTAACACCTTAAACTACAAACAATTGTAAATATCTAGGCAATAGCCCTAAAATAGAGCAAAAAAATAATGACTCTTACTTCACTTCCTCACAGTATTTGACCATAATTTCGAAACTCTTGTAGGCGTTTTTACACCTCTGCTTCTGTTCTGGAGTCTTGGAGCGACCTATCTCAGACTTCAATAAAAAGTCTACCGCATTTCGTTCACTTCGACAGTAGTAAATACGACAAAAAGCTGGTTTGCCATCTCTCCCAGCTCTTCCCGACTCCTGATAAAAAATTAGTGATGACAAAGTTAATAATATCAGTAGAAGTTTTAATAATTTATATATCATAACTAGCTGACCTGACGAACCTCGTATCTAATAATTACATATATCAAAAGAAAATATAGCCTATCTTTCAATTAGGATCAAACTGCACACGGTGTGCAAATTTGATCACAATTGGTCAAGTTGTTTAGGAGTCCATCGCGGAAAAACAACGTGACGCATCATTTACATTAAAAGTCGCTATATGGACTGTTTTGTATACTAATATTGAATAAGTCGGTGAAAAAGTCTTTTCGTATTTTCTAGTAAAAGTCAGCAAAATAAAATTCTTTTTTTTTTTGTATAATTTGTAACTGGCTGGTTTTGATATTATGAGGAAATTTTAAAAATGAAATTAAAAAGTACTAACAAAACGTCACTTTTCATTTGTTTTTCTGTCTGCCGAGAAGGGTGAAACCAACGAAGAAATTCGGTAGTTTAAAGGTTTACTTTTTAAAAAGGAAAAATGCTACTTAAGCCGCAAAATTTTCTTGTAATGTTTATAGACCTAATGCAGTGTCAGTAAAAGTAGCACAAAATTGGTTTAAACGTTTTCAATCAGGAAAATTTTATGTCAAATATTGCATTTCGTTACTTGAAAAAGTAGAGACATTCGAGGTGTTACGATATAGCTGAAGATCTGGGAATTGACCATAAAACAGTTTCCACCCATTTGCAAAAGGTTGGCTATACAAAAAAGCTTGATATATGGGTGCCACATGAACTCACTGAAAGAAACCTAATGGACTGTGTACTCGTTTGCGATTCTCTGTTAAGATGTAATTATATCGAACCATTTATTTTTAAAGATATTGATCACTGGTGACGAAAAGTGGATTACCTAGGATAAGAATGTACGAAAGAGATCGTAGTCAAAGGTCGATCAAGCTGCACCGAATATCGCGAAACCAGGGTTAACACGCAATAAGGTGATGTTGAGTGTATGGAGGGATTGGAATGGCTTCATTCATTATGAGCTTTTACTGCGGAGCAAAACTATCGATTCGGATTTCTACTATCAACGGCTGATGATAGTTAAGAAAGAACTGAGAGTAAGCGGAATTGATCAATAGAAAATCTGCGGTCTTTCATCACGACAACTCCCGACCACATACGTATTTAGTCACTCCACAAAAAAATGAGAGAGTTTGAATGGAAAGTATTAAGAGCCATTTCACAATTTTACGCTCTGCAAGTTTAGGTAAATTTGGTCGCATCGCGCGAATCGTACGAGCCGCGCGATCTTTGTGCTAGTAAGTATAGTGTGACAACCAAAAGACCATCTTGATCATTTTCTATTGTATAATAAAAATTAATAACTTGGTATAAAATGTTTTTTACATAATTAATTTGTTAAAAATTTCAAGTATGTTATATAACAACAGTCAATAAATTTAAAATAAAAATAAAAAATCAATTTTATGAAACAATTTTTTTTAAATTGATTTAGTTTTTTCAGTTTACGAATGAATCTAATATTTACGATATGAATAAAATAGCATTTTATGACATCGACACCGACAAACATATTAATTAACAAATAACAAGACAAACAGATTGCAATGCCTATTTGTATTGATAGTGTGAGAAAAGAAAATTAAATTATACATTTGTTTACAGAAATTATCATTATATTATTTTACAGTCATTTTCGTAATATGTTTATTTTATTTATATTTTATTATGAAAGTATCAAATGCTTTTTATCCGCTATAACAACATGCGCTTGGCGCGTGTTAGCGAAAGAGACGGCTGCGCAGAATTTGGCGTGGACCTTACCTCTAAGAGCGCTAGCGCTCGACTGATTTACCGGGCTTGATTATTTAACTAGCTGACCCGGCGAACTTCGTATCGCCTAACAGTGATTTTTAAGTATTATCACAAATCTTTTGTATGGGAGTATAGAAAAGTGTTGTTTTTAGACTTTTTCAGGAAATTTTAAATTTTTTTTTTTTAATTTTTCTCTCCGCAAGAACCATCCTCGTACTTCAAGGAATATTTAAAAAAAAGAATTAGCGAAATCGGTCCAACCGTTCTCGAGTTTTGCGCTTAGCAACACATTCAGCGACTCATTTTTATATTATAAGAAGATATAAAATGTATTAAAAATAATTACATCTTTTAATTTTTTTTTTTTTTTTTTTGTATTCCTTAATGATGTAAGGTTACTTTGATGAAGATAGTTCGTTAAAATTTCTTAGTTTTCTAAGAGAAATATCGCTTTTAAAATTGTACTTATTTGGAAAATATTCGTAACTTTAAATTTTTTTTATCGTTTAATAAAGATACAAATGGAATAAAAATCTATGATAGTGTGCAACAAAATTATATTCCACATATTATGATATTTTTTTTAAATGGTTTCAACGTAGAGGTTATTGAAAAGTAGGACTTCAAAGTATACATTGCGACCGTTTACCTAGGGAGGAGGCTGATGAAAAGGTTAATAATTTTATACACATAATATAAATCAAAATTCTGATCCGACTATGGACTACAACAAAGGTTGCTTTATTATATTTCAAGAATATAAATTACATTATTGCATCCAACACTGAGATTAACGACGTCTTAATATTACAATTTCGCGGATTGTTACCGATTTTTGTGAAATGGCTCTTAATGCATTCACTATATAGCCGCGATCATGTACCCTCAGATTTCCATCTGTTTCATATAATTTATTAGGTAGTGTTAAGTTAGCACCAGGAACTATTTGTCGCGGTTTTTTAATGAGAAGTCCCAAAATTTGTATAGTAAAGGACTCCTGTCACTACCTACGAGATGGCAGCAAGTTATCGAACAATATCTTAGATAATAGTACAGTCAATGTAAATAAATTTTATAAAATCACCTTGAATTTCTTAGTAAAATACGAAGGATGTTTTCCCGACCTAATAAATATATCTATCTATATGTCGTGGAAAAACAATAATTTTAATTAAAGTAGCTGTATTGATTATAGTAGTAATGGGTAAACGCGGTGACGTCATTTGTTGTTGAAGTCACGTGGACAGAGTCGTGTTTGGAGTAGGGTGACTGTAAAAACACTTGCGCTTTCGTAGGCAATAAGAAAGGAATTTATAAACAACAACAGATCGTTCGATAGTCAACTACCCTCGCTCATTATATTACTCGAATTATTCTGACGTGTATAAAACGAACGGTGCAACCGCGGCTAAGTCAGTCTTAGCTCTGGCTTGGCACAATGCACTTGTTGTATCCTGCTAGTAGCTTAACCTAGACTCTTTTAATAATTAATTTGTGCAAACGAATTAATTGTTACATATTAGGGCGGACAACTCGAGCAGTGAAGGTGAGCATTGATACGTATCTGAAAGGGAGCCTCCTTAAACCTACATCTGGGTCGCAAGTCCTAGGCACTGCTCTGAGTTACTCCCTCTGCCACACGATGGACTCGACACCCGCATGATGAAACCATCGAATGCTAAGAAGTTAGTCTCCGCCCCGTTAACTAATAACCACCCCGCGTTAAGTGATTCCTGTATCATAATAAATTGGCGATATAATAAGCCCACAGTAGACCGAGTAGACCGAGTACTCCGAGACGATGAGAGAGAGAAATATACCTTCATTTCCGACATATACAAATAAATAAATTGAAGTGTCTGTTTGTAATATTAAAATAGCCGCTTTTTTAAATGCATATGTATGTTTACACGGTACATATACCAAAATAACATTTTTTTACAATTTTTATCTGTCTGTCTGTGTCTGTTTGTTCCAGCTAATCTCTAAAACGGCTGAACCGATTTTGACGGAATTTTCACTGGCAGCTGATAGCTGATGTAACAACGAGTAACTTAAGCTACTTTTATTTCAGAATTTTATTTATTTATTAACAATGACTTTTTTATTAAATTCCACGCGGATGAAGTCGCGGGCACAGCTAGTTGCTTTTTTTTGTAATTAAGCCATAAAACAAAACTTGTAACAAACCTGATAATAAGCTGCAACATTTTGTGGCAAGCCCCAATGCACTACAACACGTACAGTTGCCTTGTCAACTCCCATTCCAAACGAAACAGTAGCACAAACGCATGGGCACTCCCCATTCGACCATTGCTCTTGAACTGATATACGGTCTGAAGTTTTTAATCCTTAAAAAATGGGTGCTAATTAAACAGACTTTTTAATAAAATTATTTGCCTCTAAAAATCTACATTGTCTTGTAATTTAATAAGTCAGCCACAAATAACGAGCGTCTGAATGATACTATCTTAGCCACTGGTTATCTTCTATGTAAGCCACTCTAAATACATCTCAGCATGGTGGTTATTTTTTAGTATCTAAATTTGTAACATTCATTCAAGCAATAAACTTCCAAAATATTAGTATATGATATCAAATAAGATATTTTATTAGCTTCATATTCTTAATTCAATATGTTTAAAATGAAACTCGTCCCACTTTAATTGATCGTCAAAATTTAGCTAAAATTGTCATCAAATAGTAAATTATGGCCACTAATATTACCCATAACCTATTGAGGGGAGACAAAATAAAATACCTTATTTTTGAAAAATCAATTTGTGTATTGAAATATCGTTCCGTGACAACTCTGGCGCTTCGGAAAGTGCAGCCCCTTCGCCCTTACGTCACAAAACGCAGACACCCACGCTCGCCCGGATTTCTACGTGATGTTACAGCGGGCGGAAGCTGCCCTTCCTCCGCACCTCCAGCTTCTAAAGAACACTCTAGGGGTAGGGCAAAAAGACTACGTGGAGTTGGGGTAAGCTGACCATTTTCAGGCATAAGTATTGACTTGGACATTGGTCCGTTAAATTTCTCCCAAATTAAAAAAATGGACCATTGCGTTTGTTGCGAGCGCGTGTTTACGATTGTTTTTTAACGCAAGAGTGAAGGGCTTCCGTAGCGCCGGAGATGTCACGGAACGAAGTTATGCCGATAAGCGGTCTAAGTTTGAGCTTAGGTCTATGGGATTTCTTTTCTATTTTAAAAATGGTGCATTACCTTGTATTGCGAGTGGTATGGGGGAGTATGGTGGAAACTATTTAGTTACAGATGAAACAAAATAATTGAAATACGAACGAACGACAATAAATGACTAACTCGTCGTCAGTACGTGAATCGAATGGGACTCTCTGATTGATGCAAATGGCTGGTCGCTGTCATCTCGCACGCTCGCACCAAATTTTGCATTGGCCATTTTCACGATAAAAGAATATAGTGTATTATTTTACATGTTAAGTTATAATAAATGATACTGTCTATGATAGCTTGAATTATATTTTTTGAGGACCTTGTGTTGAAAGTTAGCTGTAAAACGTAAAATGGTGATAAGATGTCAAATTCGTGGCTGAGAAGTAAATTAGGTGGCAAATATAAATAAGAAGGACAAGTAAAAATAATTATCAATCTTTACTTGACGCTTTATATAGAATGTTTAGTTGGCGTTGAAAAAAAGACGAATTAGTTTATTAGAGGCTATCTTGTTTAACCGTTGCTTAGTTATAAAATGAGATGTTAGCTCACGTGGCCAATAAAGAAATCTGTGGCTAGACTTATTATTGCCCTAAAAAATAAACATGAAAAACTACATTTTGTTTTTAAAATTCATAAAAAAAGAAATAAAAAACATATATATTAGTTCTGTTCAACATACCGCCATGATAAGCTAATGATTTAAAACCTCTTTTTGTTAACATGCTAGATATATCTTCAGTCTGTTCTCGTGTTCGGCAATATATAATAGCAGCACTCTTGTCTTTCTAAAACCACAAGCACATATATTAATATTACATTTTACATTTTATATAAAAATATTGGTCATTCCAAGTCTGTCCACATCAAATTTTAGTTTATATTCCATTAGTACATTTTTATATCTATAATCTATAATAATATATATAAAAGCGAAAGGTCACTCACTCATCACGAAATCTCCAAAACTATAACACCTACAAACTTAAAGTTTGGCAGGTAGGCTCCTTATAGGACGTAGACATCCGCTAAGAACGGATTTTACGAAACTCGACCCCTAAGGGGGTAAAACGGGGTTGTAAGTTTATATGAAAGTCCTATATTTTTGAAGTAAGAGACTTGAAATTTAAAATGTATGCTCTATAGATGATGACAAGGTGTCCAAATAATGTATCTTTAGAAATCAACTCCCTTTTGGGGTAAAACGGGGGATGGTAGGTTGACTCCCTCATCATGAAATCTCCGAAACTATAACACCTACAATCTTGAAATTTAGCAGGAAGGCTCCTTATAGGACGTAGACATTTGTTAAGGACGGATTTTACGAAATTCAACCCCTAAGGGGGTAAAACGGGGGTTGGAAGTTTGTGTGAAAGTCCCATGTTTTTGAAGTAAGAACCTTGAAATTTAAAATGTATGCCTTATAGATGATGAGAAGGTGTCCAAATAATGTATCTTTAAAAATCAAATCCTTTTTGATGTTAAAATGGGGGATGATAGGTTTACTCACTCATCACGAAATCTCTGAAATTATAACACCTACAAACTTGAAATTTAGCAGATAGGCTCCTTATAGGGTGTAGACATTCGCTAAGAACGGATTTTACGTAATTCGACCCCTAAGGGGGTACAACGAGGGTTGGAAGTGTGTATGAAAGTCCTATGTTTTTGAAGTAAGAGACTTGAAATTTAAAATGTAAGCTCTATAGATGGTAAAAAGGTGTCCAAATAATGTATCTTTAGAAATCAACTCCTTTTTGGGGTTAAAACGGGGGATGGTAGGTTGACTCCCTCATCACGAAATTTCAGAAACTATTACACCTACAAACTTGAATTTGGGCAGGTAGGTTCCTTATAGGGCATAGACGTCCGCTAAGAACGGATTTTACGATATTCCACCGCTAGGGGGGTTTAATTGGGGTTGATAGTTTGTATGAAACATACACAGCCTGAAAATAAAACTAAAAATGTGGTGTATAGAGAGGTTTTATAAAAATAACTATTAAATTATAATAAATTGTGCCTTTTAAAAAGCTACTCAGTTTGATAAGCATTTCAAGTGACTGAAATAAAAAAATAATTTACGTTAAACATCTTGATAGTAATGCATATCTTCATAACCATGCGGACGTAGTCGCGGGCAACAGTTAGTGTATTATAAAATAAAGTTTCCAAAAGTGTATCTAATCGATTCGCTCAAAATCTACTGAGCGGATTTTCATGCGGTTTTACCATTGGAGAGAGGGGTCCACCATTGGCAAGAGGAAGGTTTACGGAACGGCTAAACCGATTTTGATGAGAGTTTCACTGGAAGTTTGCCGGGAAAACTTTGTGACAAACTAATTTCAACGCGGGCGAAGCCGCGGGCACAGCTAGTATATATATAAAGTTATGTCCACAGGCTTATAGTGCCCGTGCTTTTGTTATTCCGATTTTTAGTTTTATTACTGATCGTTTACTTGTTACACTACTGCAGCTTACATTACGAGAACAAATTATTCTATCTTAGTATCCCTAATGCAGACGTGAGTCCACCGACCAAAATTATGCTAAACTTAATTGATATCTTACATGCAAAAAGACATAGAATTATATTATTATTATTATTATTAATTTAATAATAATTAGTATATATTTAACCCCATATTACATTGTCAAAGCTGCAGTGTATTATCTGTATAAAATTACAGTTGACTAACATCAAAAAATTAGCACAAATTTATAGCGAGAACCATATTTTCCTATCATTAGATGTATAACGTAGTTTAATTTACAAAAAACCTAATCATGTATGTCAGTTAAGAATTAAAAAATTTGAAGTTACGTCCTTTTAAAATTTCTACAGTTATGGATTATTATCGGAACATATTAATGTTGAGACACTTATCAGCAGTAGCACAATGAAATTATGACAAAAGATATTGAACTTAATTTGTCATTAACAGTTCATAAAAACTTAGGTGTAAGAAAATAATAGATAATAATTAAACATGTGAACAAAAGAGATTACATTAAAAGTTTGGTGAATCATATAACTTACTGCTTTAACATTGTCATCATCTTTTAAATGTTTCTTTAAAAAGTCAACCAAATCTCCTATCTCATCTTGAATACAATTTTGAAACACAACATCATAATAGAGATTCCTTCTAAAACTTGGAGTTTTATACTGCGCTACTGGTTGCAAAAACTTAAGATTTGACATTATGTCTTTAGTTACTTCTGCACTTGCAGTAGCAGTTAAAGCAACCCATGGTATGCTCTTAAATTTCTCTCTTAAATCGCCCAATTTTAAATAATCCGGACGAAAATCATGGCCCCACTCACTGACACAGTGAGCCTCGTCTACCACTATGTATGAAACTTTTTTGTACTTGACTAGATGCTCTATAAGAGCTTTGAAAGTTCCTGTAGCTGCTTGCTCTGGTGTAACATATAAAAATCTTGTATTTGGCTTCATACTGCGAAGATCATTTAAGACTCTTTCCCTATCCTTTGTTGACATTTTAGAATTAATGGATTCTGCAGGTATTTTAAGTTTTGTTAAGTGGTCAATCTGATCCTTTATTAAAGCTAGAAGAGGGGAAAAAACAATGGCAATTTTGTTGTCCTGTAACATAGCTGGCAATTGGAAGCAAAGGGACTTCCCTGAGCCAGTAGGCATTGAAACATACACATCATGGACACCTGAAAATAAAAAGAAGTTTTTAAAAACTTTCTCTTGTATAACTCATATAAATACAAGAATGACTACAAAAATATATATAAAAAAAAAATGGTATAGATAGTTTAAATTGTACTTTATGTTTTAAACCTGCTTATATGCAGCTTTAAGACATATTGTATAGACTCAGCTGTAAGATTTAAAGCAATACAAATAAAAGACATTTTTGGAACGAAGTTCCTTTTTGTAAAAAGATTGATCGTCATAACAAGAATATTTTTACACACCTTTTGCTTACAAACAGAAAAAAAGTACTTAAAAATTGATATACATCATATAAATAACACAAAATCTACTATAGATAAGAACTGATAACTAAGCTAAATTATTTTCACTTAACAACAAAAAAATAACTGAGGTAGAGCGCAGCAGAAAATTTCCTGCTCAAAAAATGGAGCAGCCTGACTTGTGTAGTACCTCGACCTTACAGAACATCACAGCTACATGTTTTCAAACAATTTTAGAAGATTTTTGGGGATAGGTGTTGCAGACGTCTATAAGCTACGGTAATCGCTTACCATCAGGTGAGCCGTACGCTTGTTTGCCAATCTAATTATATAAAAAAAATCCCTAAATTATATATATAACAGTTTGTATACTCATTTTCCTCTATTAGTAGCGTAAACTACTTAGTTGACTAATACATTGAAATATTCAAAATATATTTTTAAGTGCAAGACACATTCTACTGCATAATCTTAATTGTTAAAAATAGTATCTCCTTAAAATAAGTATAATAGTTATATTAACACTAAGAGTAACTAAAATTAAGCATTTACCTCGAGCAATTGCTCTTACAGCTCTCTCTTGAAGTTCACTTTTGAACTTTCTGTAACCAAAACATTGTACTAATTTTTCTGTTACGTTATCCATTATGAAGTTTCAATAACTGTCATTTAACAGAAGTATATTTATAGAGTTTCATCTCAATAATCACATTAAATATACGTAAGTTATTAAAATCCCGTAAACAAATTATGAACAAAATATTAAAATTAAAACAACCTAAAAATAAAAGTACTATTTGATTGACATTTTGAATATAGTTTCAAATGTCATAGGGATGCTGATATTTTCATTGAAAAATTCAAAACAAATGCGTTAATGCATATTCAGAAAATTAACGATGCATCAAATGATGTGATGATATATACGATTTATCGATGGATTTTTATATTTTAGTAATTAGATGGGCAAACCACAATTGAACTTGCAAATTAGTCTATTTTAAGATTCATATCGGTTTTCACTATCTGGTTTACAGTTGTTGCTTTAAAAGTATATGCACTTATAGCCAATCGTTATCAAAATTGATAAAAAACAATGAAATATGTCGTTTTTAAATACGCAGCTTTAACAAAATAATAGTGGTGTTTTATTTTTACTAGTACGATATAAATATTGAAAAAAAATCGATATATTTTGTAAATATATGTAAATGCTCATCTCTAAACGAATAAAAAGTGCGAAAGTTAAAAACTAAAACCAGACCAGACTGTGACAAAAAAAGATTTTAATATCAGTCTCTCAATTACGAATGGTGCCAATCGAAAAATATTATGATATTTTTGGATTGCCATCATTCATAGCTGAGAGATACTGACGTTTTAACTAAACGTCTGCTTAGATTAGAATGACTTCTCCTCTCTTCTGCTTAGATTAGATATTGACGTCTGAGTCTGAACGAGGGAGCCTCTCAGAGGCGCCGGCGGAATCGTGGAAATGCTTAGCGACCACGCTTTTATTCCGTGCGAATTGGACATATCCTCCAGCTCCTCCGGGCTGGAGGCATCCGTTAGGGATTTCCCCTGTGTCAATAAAAAGGTGTTGATTTTTCTGACGGTGTGCGTACTTATCGTAAAAAATTACTTTCATCATTTTTTGAAGTATAACTTCAATCATTAATAAATAGAACTTAATGAAATTTGGTTTTGAGTCTTATGCAGGGCATCGTAGATTCTATTCTCGGTTAATGAGGCTCATATATTTGTCCTGTGTCTGGATGTTCTATTTAATATCTATCTATTTATTAAGCATGTCAGTTATCCGTTACCTCATTCATCATTACAGCCTTTACAGTCCACTGCTGGACATAGGCCTCCACAAGTTTACGACAAAAATAACGTGAACTCATGTGTTTTGCCCATAGTCACCACGCTGGGCAGGCGGGTTGGTGACCGCAGTACTGGCTTTGTCGCACCGAAGACGCTGCTGCCCGTCTTCGGCCTGTGTATTTCAAAGCCAGTAGTTGGATGGTTATCCCGCCACCGGTCGGCTTTTTAAGTTCCAAGGTGGTAGCGGAACTGTGTTATACCTTAGTCGCCTCTTACGATACCCACGGGAAGAGAGGGGGTCGCTATATTCTTTAGTACCGTAGCCACAAGTACATCAACTACATAGTACCAACTATTTACTTGTACCGTCTTACTGCTGCTATTCACTTTTCTCTTTGATTTATTTTCCATTTCGCAGTTGAATATTTATAAAATTAAATACTCACTTTTTCTGCTAGTATTTGTACAATTAACGACACAGCAACTCCGGTTAGCGGTTACTAATTTTATTAAAATATTATTACTGATAAAAAATTAAAATGTTCACGTGTATTTTATACGACATTCTTAAAAACAGAGTCGTTTAGTACAAAAATTAACCACTGTGTACGTTAGTTTCGATTCGGCTCACCCCATCATGACTTCGCACCTAGCGAATAACTAGCGGACAATTAAGACGCTTCTAATGATACCTCATTTGTCTAAATACGACAAGAAGTTTGAGAAATGCAAGGGAATAGATGAACATACATACGTCATGGACTGCTAAAATTATAATCCTCCTTTTGGCTTTGCTGTAGTCGGGTAATAAATAAAATTGACTTCACAGCTTATTCATTCACACAACTTAAGTTAATTTGTTTTATCTATTTTCTTTTTTTTTCTATCTTTTTTTAATATTTGAATGATTTTTGTATGATTTTTAATGATTAGATCATAAAAATCATCAAACAATCAGATCATAAATATCATAAAAAAATTATATTTTTAATTTTCCCAAGCAGTTAAAATTAATTTGCCGAAATAATAATTTCCTGAAGTTAGAAGTCGTTGCCTAAAAAAACTAACTGGTTTTAAAGAAAATGTTTATTACTTATAATAAATATAGTATCGTTGAAAAAAAAAGGTTTTATAAATTACTAGCTGACTCGGCAAACGTTGTCTTGCCGCTTAACGCTATTTAAAAATAGGGCTTTGTAGTAGATCGGTGAAAATTTAGAATTGTATGTATTTTTCAACGCAAAATCATAATAAAATAAAAAATAAAGAATTTATCTAAATATTAAAAAAAATTTTAGAGGTGGACCAAATTTCATGAGAATCGATCAAGCCGTTTCGAAGGAGTTTAACTACAAACACCGCGATACGAGAATTTTATACATTAGATTAATTTATTTAACCATAGTTTTGATATCGATGTGGAAATTGTTTTAAATATCGATATCAAAATCAATTAAATCATTGTTTTCTTATTTCTTTAATATCGATTGTGAATACTTTATTTAATAATTATAATAAAAGTTTCTAGCTGGCTAGTTGACTACTACATTGACTATGTAATTACAATATATAGGTACCTATTTTTATTAAATAATAACAAGACTTTGGTAGTTGAGCTTGAGCCGTTCTGTCATTGATTGTCATTGATTACTGATTATTGAAATATGAATTATAATCAGTACTTCAGTAGGTATAATAAAGTTGTTGTTTGAAATTGCCGCCGAAACAAAATACTCGTCAAGTGTAATATTAACTTGAAGAAAATATATTTAAAAATTAAGGCTGAAATATGAGCAAGCGAAAAAATCATTCAGAAAACGATAACCTTAATAGAGATTTTTGTGATTTTTTGATGGAATTAGCAGATTATGAAAAGAATGTGAGTCGTAATATTCATAAATTCAATGCGTATAAAAAAGCAGCAAGCGTTTTAGCATCACATAGTAAACGAATTGAATCAGGAGAAGAAGCTAAAAAATTAAATGGCATAGGAGAGAAAATTTCGAAGAAAATTGATGAATTTTTGCAAACAGGTAAACTAAGAAAATTAGAAAATATACATCAAGATGAAAATGCACAAGCTCTTAGTTTGTTGACAAGAGTATCGGGTATAGGACCAGTCAAGGCTGCAGAACTTCTTAATGCTGGTATAAAGACGTTAGATGATTTAAGGAATAATAAAAATAAACTTAACCATCACCAACTTATTGGATTAAAGTAAGTAAATAAGCTGTTTATCATGGAAGTATATATACCTTAAACAACTTATAAGTATCCTTTCCACAGAAAAGGTAAAAAGAAAATTATGCTTTGGACATAAAAGACATCTCTGGTATAAGAACTATCTCTCAGTTTGACAACTCATATTTCTAGAGCTGACACACTGGCTTAAGAAGACAGCCTCTAGGACTGAAGCTGTTATCGAAAAACTGCTAAGCAGGCTCAACAGCTTAAATATAAGTCTCTTATCACAAATTTAATATTGTAGTGTCAAAAAATTTAGTAGGTCCAAAACTTTTTTAAAAATATTTAATAATTACTGTCTGAGACTTACCTAGACCTATTAATTTATACCTTTATAATTTTTAAATAATATATATATTTTTTTGTATTATTAATATAAAATCCAGTAGATATTTTAATACTACAGAAGGTAAGCAAACTTAAATCTGAGACTTTGTCAAAAAACATTTTCGTTTCCATGTAAGTTAAAAAGTTTAATACTTATCTCGGTACCTTACCCGTGAGTTTCCAAGAATATATGTTTCTACATAATTAATTTTTTTCAGATACTTTGAAGACTTTGAAAAAAAGATCCCTAGATCAGAGGTTCAGAAAATAGAAACTATAATTCGAACTGAGATTACAAATTTAGACACTCAGTACACGATTACTATTTGTGGTAGTTACAGGTTATAAAATAGTTTTATAACTATTTTTGCCAATGAAGAATTTGTAGCTGAAAATAGTAGGTTACTGGCTACTTAAAGTATCTATAAATAACAGGAAAATTAAAATTTAATTTTTTAAAATAAAACCAACAGCTCCCTTATTAGTTAAAGGATTGGGATCAAATTATTTATTTAAATTTTAATTATTCTTCTTGTTAATAGAAGTTAATTATAACTATATAATTGTTTATTTATTATTATTTAAATTGAAAAAGATTAAAATAAAAAAGAGAAATTAAGACCCAGTTTATTTCAACTAAATCTAATGTTTATGAGCAAGGTTATTTTATATTAAAAAAAAGCCTTAGGAAATTATTTATTTATTTTCTTAAGGAATTATAATTTTCATTCTTTTAGCTCAGTAGAAAATAGTACTTTAGCGTGTAAGACAGAAACAACTTTAATGTCCAGCTGCTAGTTTTAGCTTCATGTGAAACATAACATTTTATTTAATTCAAATTAATTGCTTTATGTTTGACAAGTTTGGTAACGTTAATCACATTTTTAGACGAGGAAAATTAGAAAGTGGTGATATAGATGCTCTGATTACTCACCCTTCACTTATAATAAATAGTGAAAAGAACAAAGGCCACAACAAATTGCTAAAAAGTATAGTAACAGCTTTAAACGATCTTATTACCGACACAATATCAATGGGTGATACTAAATTTATGGTAAGAGTTGATTAGTGTATACTAACATATAAATTTTCTTTTATTATAAAAAGCATTTTAATTTTTGTTTCCTTTAATAATATTAATGCAAAGACTAACATGCAAATAATGTATTAGATTCTGAAAATAGAAGTTATAATTTTCAAAAATAAAAATTTCTTTATTCAAGTAGTTTAAAATGTAATTTTCAATCATTACTACAAATTAAAATTATATTGGTTTTTAAATAAATTAATTCTTGCCAGTATGAACCCTCCACCAGAACCCCTGATTCAGACTTAAAATGCAGATTTTGAATCTGAATCAGAAGCAAGAAACTCAGCAGTTACTGTTTTATATTTATGTTGGTAGACCTATACATATAGCAATATTAAGTCTCTGTACATATTTATATTAAGTCTATAATTACATTTTCCATAACAGTATTCTTTTATCAGGGAGTGTGTCGTTTATCTAATGAGCATCCATTTCGGCGTTTGGACATACGTCTCATTCCCAACGAGCAATATTACTGCGCCGTGCTTTACTTCACAGGAAGTGATGTCTTTAATAAACAAATGAGGACACACGCTCTTGAGAATGGTTTCACTCTTAATGAATATTTCTTAAGACCGATAGGAGTAACCGGTGAGAAAAACATCCTTTATCAATGTTCTATTATTTATGTCTGCTTATCCTTACACTAATCGTATAAATACAACGAATATTAATGCAAAATCATTATATATAGTAATTGACTTTTTAATTACTATACTAATTTCAATAGTTAGCATATAAATATATCACAAATACAAAAACTCGAGTTAGATAAAGTAAAATAAAATCCAATTATTTCTTAGTATGCAGTGCAATGTTGTATATTTTCATTTAGTTCTCTTACCCGACACTAATAACAAAATAAACATATATGTGTACACAACAATTTTCACTTATTTGAAAAAAAAAATAGTCAAATTATTACACAGAACACAATATGACTATTTATTTTATATTAGTTATTTCACAGTTTTGTCACAGATATGGATTGTGCCTGTTGCGCTGGCGGTTGTGGGTTCGATCCCCGCACATGACAAACATTTGTATTGGCCATACAGGTGTTTGCCATGGTCTGGGTGTTTATGCAGCCCTTGTGGGTCTCCCCTCTGTGCCTCGGAGAGCACGTTAAGCCGTCGGTTCCGGTTGTTATCATCTACGCCTGATAGCGATCGTTACTCATATTAGGGAATATATCCGCCAACCCGCATTGGAGCAGCGTGGTGGATTAAGCTCTAATCCTTCCCCCTACATGGGGAAAGAGGCCTATGCCCAGTCGTGGGATATTACAGGGTGAAGTGTAGTAGGTACTTATAACTATGTTGAGATCTTAAATGACTGCTTAACATATCATATTAAAATAATTTCTACAGGAGTTCCTGGTGAAGCAGTTCAAATTACTTCAGAAGAAGAAATTTTCGATTACATTAACTACCCATACAAAAAACCAGAAGAGAGAAATATGTAAATCATACATTTTAAAACTTTTATCAGTTTCTGTTGTTACCATATAACACAACAACGCTTACTGCTACTGACTATTGTCACAATATAAATTACTGCAAATAAACATTTATATTTTTAACTTATCTACAAATGTCATCGTAATACTTTATATTTAAAACAATTATTTACATTATATTCATAAGGTTTATTATGCACAATCTGTTTGGTTTAATTCTTTGTATAAAACTATCTAATAATCGTAAACCTGTATTTTTTATTTAACATACTCTTATGGATATTGTAAATACCAATTGTGTAACATTTTAAATTTTAGTAGCATAAATTAGGTATTCATAAAGGCAATGGTAACTAAGCTTACAAATAAATGGGTTAAACGACTACGCAATTTGTTACTTTAAATGTAATTAAAACGTTCCATTTCAATTTTACTATTAATTATTTATATTGGAACACTTTCTAAAACCGCCTCGTAATGTAATCGCCTAGTAAATGATAATAAGATTTATCCTGAATTTATTGCTCACTACATTAGGTGTTGCCCAATGATAAGGTGATGTTTTTTTTAGCTACTTTTTAACAACCTGCCTCCCTTGGTGATATATGGTGATTAAATTTTGGTATGGTCATTGGAATCAACCGAAGTTTTAATCACCGCCTCGAATTGTGTGGGAGGGGGAGTGCACATGTGTGCCAAACGTGTCGTCGGTCGCGCGCCAGTGGCGGCTAGTCGTCGGGGTGCAGCAGGCGGTAGAGGTGCGAGGCGGGGTCGGCGAGCGCGTCGTTCGGCGCGCGCAGCTCCAGCTGGCGGCCGCCGCCCAGCACCAGCACGCGCGCGCACTCCAACACGCCTGTCAGCCGGTGCGCCACGAACACCACCTGAGGCAGGGCACGGCAGGGAATATCCTGTTCAAAATCTGGACCAGCTCGACTGGGGAAGTACCTCAACCTAACAGAAGATCACAGCTAAATAATACTGCTCTCGAGCAGTGCTCCTTTGGTGAGTAAGGTGACCAGAATTCCTGTATGATGGTACGATGTAGTCGTCAACGCGCTTTCGATGCTTTTGGTGTTGTATGCGTCTATAAGCTACGGTATTCGTTTATCAGGTGACTCGTACGTTTGTTTGCCTTATGGTATATATATAAAAAAGAAAAAACTCCACCGTGCTGCCTCCGAAGGAACAGCGGATCGTGTCGAGGATCACGCGCTCGCTCTCCGCGTCCAGGTTGGCCGTCGCCTCGTCCACGAGCAGCACCTGTAGATCGAGAATACTTTAATAAATTTCTTGCAAATAAATGTTATTATTATTATTTATCATTATTATAATCACGTCGTGTTCGTCCCGCCGGTTTGTGACTTCACTAGCCTAATTATATAAGAATTAACTCTTACGAGATAAAACTTCAGAGTAGCTTGAATGTTAAATATTGCCTTGGTAGAAGAAATATAACTTTTAATATTGTGTTTGACCAACTCTTCTCTTACCATAGTCGATAAATGTGTTTACGCCAGCCTTTCCCAAAGTCGGCGATAACTCCCCTTTGTGGGCGCTTCAGGCTAAAAGGGGGGTGGTAAGAGACCCAGAAAAAAATGGTGGCGTTGTGTAGAGACTTGGGGGGCGATTTAAATCATCCTTCACAAGTTATGGTGGGTTTTTTTAAATATTAGAATCGATTATGTTTGTTTTATTTTGAATAAAAGATACTCTGTCAAAATACTATAAAGTAGCGTTTCAATAATCATTCTCATTAGCAGTTGTAGGCCGTAAGAATTAACTTGAGAACTGAGCGCCGCTGTGTACTACCTACTGAGCTCGGGTCTCAAGTTAACTCTTGCGGGTTAAAGTAAAAGTCTCGCTTAGAATTCATGTTTAATTTCCGCTAATACAGCTCGCAATAATTAATTTAATTTGAAGTTACAGTGGTTTTTAAGTTGGTGAAAAAATGGGGGCACTATGAAATAATTTATTCTCAAAGTGGGCAGTAGACTAAAAAGTTTGACAACCCCTGGTATACGCGCAAACAAAAAAAAAATACCACTTCAGTTTACATCGACAAGCGAGTGAAAGATAGTCAATACGCACGAGGGATAAGTCAAAAAGCACTCGTCCCGTTGGGGGCACAAAGCAAGAACCAGCATTCGACTTACAATAATTGTGTTTGCTGGCAAACGAAAAAAAACGACTTCAATTACATCGACAAGTAGTATAACTTTTGGAGTAATCTTTGATAGTGCGTATTTACTCGACCATTTTTTCGTCTACCTACGTTGTACTACTTGTCGATAATTGAAGTCGGTTTTTCTCCGTTTGCCTGCAAACTTAAAGACTTAACACAAATTAACACAAAATCAAGAGACTTTCAGCCCGTGTCCATCGCCAGAGTATTAATTTTTTATGAAGAAATAACAATTAAGACTGATTAAGTATGTTTAAAGACTGATAAACGTATGTTTGAAGATTAATTAATATGCAGTACTATACTTAATAAAGAAATGAAACCTTTGATGTTTATCGATAACTATACTTTACAACACTATGCAAAATTATACCTAAGGGTTGCTGGCGCTACAGGCACTTCACGCGAATGATTGCACGGCGGTTTAAAGGGTTAAAAAAGAATCAACAAAACATTGTTTGCAGACAGTGAATGAAATGACAGTTGGCGAACCTTGGCTCGCTGCAGCAGCGCCCGGACGAGGCACAGCAGCTGCGCCTGGCCGCGCGCCAGGCCGGCGGCGGGCGCGCGCAGGCCGCCGCGCGCCGCCACGGCCGCCCGCGCGCCGCACGCGTCCAGCGCGCGCCACACCTCCGCGTCCAGGTACTGCCGCAGGGGGTCCACGTTCTCGCGTATGCTGCCCGTGAACACGAACGGCTCCTGGGGAATGATGCCGATGCGCGATCTGCGAACGGTAATCATTTTTGGCGGCCAATTCGCAGTGATAGAGGTCACGTCAAATATGTTAGTTATTTCTAAACATCATTAGGAGTTTAAATGTATATGTCGAAATGAGCAAATTTAAGCGAAAGTCGACATGAAATCTCGAGCTCTTCAAACTCTCTTAAAGTATCCGCAGCGTAGCGAAGCAGGTTACGTTCTGTTACCTGAGCGCGTGCAAGTGCAGCGTCGCGACGTCGACGCCGTCCACTAGCACGCGGCCGGAAGTACATGGCGCGAGGCGAAGTATTGCGCGTAACAGCGAGCTCTTGCCCGCCCCCGTGCGCCCCACCACTGCCAGCCGCTCGCTGGGGTGACTCGAAAACGTTAGCCCTCGCAGCGCCGCTTCACCCTCGCTTCTCCTGACGGCCAGAAAAAGGTCAGATTGTGATACAAAGTTTAGATGAAGTTTATCTAGAACATCAGACGTCTGTCCCTTTCAGCTTCGATCACATAACCTTTTAATAATTTAATCTATCTTTTCTTTAACTATCTTTATAAACAACACTGGCTTTTTTATTTAAAAAAAGAAACAATATTTAAGTTTCTAAAATTAAAATAAATGTGATTTTTTTTAAATTTATAGTCAGTTTAAGGATCAACTCATTTAATGGTAATATTGCAGCAAAAATTGGTCAAACTTAACGTATCCCAACCAAACTAACGAGTTTAACAACACCTCAAAAGTTATTATTAATCTCTCTATCGAAAGATAATATAGAAAAATAGAAGCTAATTGATAAAAATCGAGCTTACCCGTATTTAAGGTAGACATCTTCAAAACTTATAACACCATGAGACGGCCAACCATATGGCGGCGCATCTCCATATATTTTCTCACTTTCAATCTGCCAAAAAAGTAAATAGGTTAAACATCTATATTAATATTACAATAATTGTGTTTGCTCGCAAACGAAAAAAAAACCGACTTCAATTACATTGACGAGTAATACAACGTAGATCGACGAAAAAATAGTCAAGTAACTACGCGTTATCAAATATTACTCAAAAAGTAGTTATCAGATCTCTATAAAATTTAAATGTGACCACATGATAAACATCCGCTTTCGATAAAATTAAAAATTATCAAAATCGGTACACCCAGTAAAAAGTTATTGCGGATTTTCGAGAGTTTCCCTCGATTTCTCTGGGATCCCATCATCAGATCCTGGTTTCTTTATCATGGTAGCAAACTAGGGATATCTCCTTCCCAACAAAAAAAGAAATATCAAAATCGGTACATCCAGTAGAAAGTTATGCGGTATAATACAACGTAGGTCGACGAAAAAAGCGTCAAGTAAAAACGCATTATTAGATATAACTCGAAAACTAGTTGTTAGATCTCAAATAAATTTAAATGGGGCCAATTGGCACACACCACCTTTCGATTTAAAAAAAAATGTCGAAATCGGTCCACCCGGTCAAAAGTTCTGATGTAACATACATAAAAAAATACAGTCGAATTGAGAACCTCCTCCTTTTGTGGAAGTCGGTTAAAAATGAAGAGTTTGTTCGATCTACAATTTCAGGAACTGCTGGTTCGAATTGAAAAATTCTTTTGCGTTGAATAGTCAATTTATCGATTAAGGCTTTAGGCTATATAACATCATACTACGACGAACAGGAACTGAGAATTTATAAGAAATGTTACGAAAATGGGAAAAAATGTTCTTTTTTGAGAGCTTCCGTTGCGTGCGCTGCGTAAATGGTAAAAGCTAAAACTATGTATGACGCAAATGATTGCCATTAAAAATTCTAAAAAAAGTCCGCGAGAGCTCTTAAAGGTTAATTCACTGGTTTTATACACATGATATAAATCTGTATCCACATAAATACGTTATTCGTCACGAGTATTTCTTTCTGAACCAATTTGTGCTTGGGTTTCTTGATATGATTTGATTTCAATTAATATCTTAGAAGATACCATAGCTTTAAAATAACTGAAACGAATTCATGAGTAAAAAAAATGAAAAGGTGATTTTATTGCATTAATAAAGCCAGGCATATGAATTCTTACGAATGAAAATACTTCATCAAGAAGGCAATTTTATGTAGATAAACTGTCCTTTACAACATTTAATTTGGACGAATAATTTAAGAGATAATGTAAAATCAAATGAAATGACGAAGCATCGTGCCGCGCGCTTGTGTACCACCAAATGTGAGTCGTACGGATTCGACAGTAAGGGTTTTAAGAGATTCATCGCGGGTATACAAACTAGAAAGACGTTTAAAGAACCTCTCGCATTTAAAATTTGAGAACTTTTCGAATAATGACATTTGAGTACTAAAATTGTGCTAAATCGTTAAAAAGTGGCTGTGCGCAGATTTTGCAAATAAAATAACCGTAGGTAGTGAACGTAAAACAAGCAAAGTTAATGTATATTTAAAGTGAACTCAGTGATTAAAAATAAATGTGACAGTGATATTTTACTAAACTACTTATATAGACAGAATAGACTTGAGCGTGCTGGCGTCGTGGCTTACAACGCGGTTTTAAACAGCGAAGTAACCGAGTGCACCGAGTTCGAACCTCAACATAACCGATATTATAGATTTTTATAATTTTCTTAGTGTGATAGCTATTAAGATATGGCCTTTCTGTGCAAAGTCTATAATAACAACATCGCAGTGAATCAAAAAATAATTAAACGTACTGAGTGTTCACAGTATTACCATAGTGATTGTATGAAGCCATTCAAAAATTTGACAACGACTAGAGCACAATGAAAATGTACATCATGTCAAGAACCATAGAAAAAAAGATACTGAAAGCTTTCCCGATAACACAAGTCTATACTCAAGCAAAAATAAAAAGCAGCTACGGATAGGTGCCGATGCTACGTATCAGTCAAAATCCTTGTCTAGGTCGCCTTTATACTCATCTCCAGCGAACACAACGGATCAGCAAATTCTGGCTACACCTGAAAAGCTTGGCTCACCAGACTTCTTACTACAATGTGAATCTATCATCGACAAACGCTTATTAAAATCTGCACTGGAATATATAGTGAATGAACTGAAAGAATTTTTAATGGCTGAAATAAAGAAGGAAATATTTTCTGAATTTAAAAATTTAGAAGAATCACATAGTAAGCTACGAAATGGAATACAATGCTTTGGAAGAAAGGTCCGTTGAACTGCAATCTATAGTATCAAAATCGCAGACCGAAATTTCGGACTTAAAGGCTCAGACTAATAAACAAAAGCAGTGGTCTTGTATGGCAAATCTTGAGATAATAGGTCTACCAGAAGCCAAAGGCGAAGCACTTGGTAACATTGTCATAAAGATTGCTAAATATGCAGGAGTTAGTTTAAGGCCCGAAGAGATTGAATTCGCCACCCGTGTACAACCATTGCAGCAAAAAAAGGGAAGACCTAAGTCGCTTTTTGTAAAACTAAGAAGTCGCGACTTAAAGGACTCCATACTATTAGGCTTATGAAAATGCAGAGGCATCGACACTGCAAATATCGGACTTAACGGCGATCAATGAAGATTTTTTTTAATGCACACTAACACCTATGAATAAAAAGAATTGTTAAGGAAATCAAAAAAACTTGCAGCAGAAAAAGCATATCGATTTGTTTGGGTTCGTAACTGCAATATTTTTTTTAAGAAAAAACGAGGAACGTCCTGTATTAACTATAAATTCAGAAAAAGATTTTAAAAAAATCAAATAATAATTAGATGCAAGGTGTTTTTGAGATTGTTTTACTATATCGTAATATCTATCATATCTACGGCATTAAACCTCTCTTCTCGTGGGTGTCGTTAGAGGGGACTAAGGGATAATACAGTTCCACTATCACCTTGGAACTTATAAAGCCGACCGATGGCGGGATAGCCATCCAACTACTGGCTTTGAAATACACAGGTCGAAGACGGGCAGCAGCGTCTTCGGTGCGACAAAGCCAGCCCTGCGGTCACCAAGACGCCTGCCCAGCATGGTGACTATGGGCAAAACACATGAGTTCACGCCATTTTTGGCTCGAACTTGTGGAGGCCTATGTCCAGTATTGGATTGCGATAGGCTGATGTGATGATGATGATGATGAATATCTATCATTATTGTCCAAGCCTGTGAACTTAAAGTACATTCTTTTTTTACCGAATCTAGGTGGGAATCTAAACTAAAAGTACACACACCTACACCATATATACACCATACATCATACACACCATACTGACCTACGCTACACTCTCTTACAACGTAACAATACAATTTATAAAATCGAACGTAATTATTTGGACCGCTGAACAAATCTAGATTATTGTATTGTGGCTTAAAACTAATGATTACTATTGATGCTTACTTTTTTTATAAATTATTAATTTATTTAAGAAACTATTAAATTATTTACTTAATAAATAAACCATTGCAGTTATTATATCAAGATGTTCGTGTATTACGGACAAAAACAGAACAATTCCGACTAAATATTCTGCAAAAATGACTACGAGGTGTTGCTTGTAACCGAAACTTGGCTTAAAAGCGGATTTTATATTCGAGAGCTGTGTGACAGTAGGTATGACGTTTTTCGCACGGATAGGAATAACAAAACATCAAACAAACGTGATGGAGGCGGAGTAATGATATGTACCAAGTCCATACTAAGGGCACAGGAGAGATCAGATTGGAGTTGTGCTGGAGTTGAATTCGATTAGATAACAATCCCTGAAAGCGTAATTGGAAATAACCAAAATCTTAATATAGGCGTATTTTATATACCACCAGATGATTCCCAAGTAAAAAAGGTTAGAGACCGTAACAATTTTTTTGTCTTCAATTTTACCATCTAAATCTGAAGAGTACTTTATAATTACTGGTGACTTTAACCTCCCTAATATTGATTGGAAGAGTGAAGAGCTCTTATATCTTAATCGCGGATCAACATTATTGCGGACCGCATCAATGGATTTCATCGAAACATGTAGCTCCTTTAACTTGACACAATTTAACCAAATACCAAATGTGAATAATAATTACACTGTAGACTTAATTTTTAGCAACATCTATTTAAATGTTCAAAAATCTGATTAAATTTTAGTCACTGAAGACAAATATCATCCCTATTTAGAAATTGACGCTTCTGACTTGCTTCTAAAAGAACTTTCGAAACCACCTTTGAGTAAAATGAAGTTTAAGAAAGCTGACTACAGTGTTATAAATGAAATTGTCAGTGAATTAAATTGGCAAAATATATTGAGAGGTGATTCAATAAATGTAATAGTTGACAAATTTTATGAAACTATCAATAAAATAATAAATGAACATGTACCGGTTGTTACAGAAAGGGTTTCTTATTACTATCCTATTTGGTATAACAAATCATTAATCCATATTATTCAAGAAAAACTAAAAGCACATGCTCATTGGAAATCATTTAAGAATCCTAGAGACTACGACGAATTTTCCTTATTACGAAGAAGACAAAAGAAATTACAAGATTATTACTACAATAAAGTTAAAACAAAAATGCAGAATGACATTAAAAAAGATCCAAAGAATTTTCGGCGATATCAAAAATACTTAAGAAATAACAAAAGTGTTTATCCAAGTTCCCTTTCCTTAGGTGACCATCAGTTTAACAATCCTACAGAAATATGTGCGGGATTTAGTGAATTTTTTGAAAGCGTTTTTGAAAAACAGAATCAAAATAAGGATAGAACTCATGTTCCAATATCTTTTGCAGACAATAATATTTGTAATCTTAATTTAAATAAGTAGACTAGTTCTCAAAATACTTAAAAAATTAAGACTGGACCGACTGGACTCCGGAGTATAGTAGTGGATCCATGTTTCATCGATTGTCACTCCAAACATTGTTCTGACGCATCGACACGTTCTTGTCGATTGTGAGCTCGCGCGGCACCCACTTTGCACATAGCTTTCGCATACCCAAATATTCATGAACGATATGTTGAACACGTTCCTTTGATATAGAGTGTCAGCTATACAAATCAACCTCACTTTACGATCTTCCAAAATCATTTTGTGGATTTTTTGATGTTTTCGTCCGTAACAGCCTCTTTTGGACGTCTACTGCGTTCATCGTCTTCGGTGCTCATATGGGCTGTATGGAATTTAGCAAACCACTTACAAATGGTTGCTTCGCCCGGCGCAGAGTCCGCATAACACGCTTCAAGCCACTTTTTGTATCAGCAGCACTTTTTTTCATCAAAAAATAGTGTTTCATTAAAACACGAAATTCCTTTTTATCCATTTTTTTTTTTTAATAAAAAAGTTGCTTCACTCAAAATGTTGTATCTCACAAACTAATAATTAGACAGCTGTCTAATTTATACACGTTTCTTTTGAAGGTTGGTACTACCTAAAAATGATATGGATTTTATTATAGTGGTGCCATTTCATAGAAACGATACGAACTTTTCACCCCAAATAATAGGTGCCTATCTTTACAAATGTACGTAAAATTCTATTATTATTGTTACGAACACACAAAGAATCTAGCGCCATCTAGCGGCAACCATTGAAACCACATAAAGACAGCGATAGCATGAAACTCTCTACTCAATACTAGATGGCGTTAGAGGAACTATTGTGGAACTATATAGAAGTATAGTCTCGAAAACCTACATGCGCGAACTTTCCAGAATGGTCTGGGCCTCGTGTCGGCCGATATAAATAGCCGCAGGTAGGCGAGCGAGTTCAGTTCAGTTTGAGCGATCTTCGAGGCGACTTCAAGAGTGAAAACTAGTGATCAAGAGTGACACCAGCGAAACCTACGACATTGGCTTCGACTGAGGACATTGTGAGTGCTTAGTGTTTGAACTTAATGCTTAGTGTTTGAATCTAGTGCTTTGTGTTGGACCTAGTGCTAGTGAATAAAGTCTTGAAAAGAGTCAGCAGGTCTTTCTCTCCAAATCCTTCGAACCCTAACACGTAACAACTGGTGTCAGAAGTGGGATTTGGAGATGCAATTGACTCCGAGAGAAGACTCCAAGGACTTCAAGGGCGTCAGGACAAGGGCACAACGAGCTGCGGAGGCCACACCTACTGGGGACCAAGCTCCGCCTACCATGGACCAAGCCCCGCCCACTGACCCCGCCTATCATGCCCCGCCCACTGACCACGCCCCCTGGCCCCGCCCACTCGGGCTCAAGCCCCGCCCGCTCGGGCTCAGGCCCCGCCCACTCGGACGCAGGCCCGCCCACTCAAGCTCAGGCCCCGCCTACTCAGGCTCAGGCCCCGCCCACTTTGTCTCAAGCTCCGCCCACTGGATCCGCCCACCTTACCACGTCCACCAGCGACACCGTAGCTTCTACACTCTCAAGTGGCTCTTCAGTTAGGAAGTTTAATTAAATTAATGGAGCTGCAAAGGGCTGAAATTCGTGCTTTGCAAGAATCACAAGAGCAACAAAAGGCTGAAATTCGTGGTGCTTTGCAAGAATTACAAGAGCAGCAAAGGGTTGAAATTCGTAGTGCTTTGCAAGAATCACAAGAGCAAACAAGTTTCAAATTGCAAGAATTACAAGAGAAACAAAAAGAGCTCCAAGAAAAAACGCTTTGGGCTGTAAAAGATGTTAGTGACGCGGTGACTAAGCTTCGAAAAGATGTCGACGTAGTGGAAGAACGAGTTACCGGGTTAGGATTGGATGTTGAAAATGTGAAAACCGGCCTCACTGAATTACAGAAAAAAAGTAGTGCGCCTTGAAACCACGGGAGCCGCGATGTCTTGTGGAAGTACCGGAGTGGCGCAAGGACCAAGAGTGAAAGTGCCTCCATACGACGGTACTACTCCGTGGAACGCTTATCGTCAACAATTCCAGACGGTTGCTACTGCCAACGGATGGACGGAAGAGCAATGCCTGACCGCTCTTACTGTTGCGCTCAGAGGGCAAGCTTTGTCGGTTCTGAAAGCACTGCCACATACAGGAAACGGGTTCCACGGCTTGATGGAGGCACTTGAATCCCGATACGGAGAGCGACACCTGGAACACGTGTTCCGTGCCCAACTGCGTGACAGAGTCCAACGCTCAGGAGAAGGACTACAACAATGGGCGTTGGAAATTGAGAAACTCGTTAGGAAGGCACACCCAGGAGCAGACACCAAGATGGTAGACACGAACATTGTTCAAGCATTTGTCGACGGAATCAAAGACCTGGAGGTCAGAGCTGCAGTGAGGCTTCGTCACCATACATCGTTAAAGGAAGCATTGGCGCATGCTTTGGAGGTCGAGGCTGTTCGCCATGACATACGGCAGACCCATAAGATCCGCGACGTCTCTGAGGAAGTCAAGGAGGTCAAGGCTCCTACGAAGAAAAGCTATGGAGTCATGTGCTACAAGTGCGGCGAAAGGGGCCATCTTCAGCTCAACTGCCCGCAGAAGGAGACCCAGATGGCAAGGATGAAAAGGATCGAGGAACAAATAAGGAGCTGAAGAAACAAGGGGATTCGTCCCCTGCCCGGGAGCAGGGAAACGAATAAAAGCCAGGACTAAGGGGCGAGTACTGGCTGACGCGGAGGAAGCCCCAATAACTGTTATCTCCCAGGCATGCACCGGGAATAGTCTTGCGATTCAGGGGACTATTAACGGGACGGATTGCAAAATGACTCTAGACACAGGAGCCTCTAGAACAATAGTGAACCCAAAGCTGGTAAAAGCCGCAAGGGGACATAGGAGGAGAATTAACTGTCGGCTTCTTACGGCCTCCGGTCAGCCAATACCCGTCCTGGGAGAAATGTCAGTTACGATGTATGTAGGGGGGTCCTCATACTCTCATAACGTTATCGTGGCTGAGATTATGGATGATTGCATCTTGGGTTTGGATTTTATGAAGAAACACAACTGCAGAATTGATGTCACTGACGGAGTTTTCAAGTGTGGTGAAGAAGAAATCTTCATTCTTGGTGGTGCTGTCGGGAAAGTTGCATGTGTAAAGAAAGTCATTATACCTGGAAGAGCCGAAGCTCGGGTGTTGGTGAAACTACCGACAACTGGAAAGAAAAAGTCAAACAGATGCGTGTTGATCGAAGACACACCTACCAAGACATCGGCGCAAAAACTGATGACGGCGAGAACCCTTGTTAGTGGAAGCAGTAACGCTGTGGTCAAGGTTTTGAACCTTGATGATCGCGAGATCTGCTTGAACAAAGGTGACGTCATTGGAAAATGTGAAGAAGTTGTCTGGATGAAAAAGTGTAGTTCGATGACAGGCGCAGACTTGGAAAAGAGCAACAACTACGAATTAGTGACTGAGCTACTCGATGACTGCAAGAGTAATCTTACTTATTCGCAGAGCATGAAAGCCAAGAAGTTTTTACAGCGCTACGCGAATATCTTCTCCAGTCACGAAGGGGACCTTGGAAGAACGTCGGTGGTCCAGCACAGGATAGATACCGGAAGCGAGAGACCTATTCGTCAACGAGCAAGACTGATACCAATCGCAAAGGAAAAAGAAGTTGAAGGCCTTTTGGAGGACATGAGAAGGAATAAGATTATTGAACCGTCTGCAAGTCCGTGGTGCTCACCTGTTGTATTAGTGAAAAAGAAAGATGGTAGCACGAGATTTTGTGTGGACTATAGGCGTCTCAATGATGTCTCTAAGAAGGACAGTTACCCGTTACCTCGAATTGATGACACTTTGGATACCTTGAGTGGCATGAAATGGTTCTCAACCCTAGATCTAAAATCTGGATACTGGCAGGTGGAAATTCATCCAAAAGACAAGGAGAAGACAGCTTTCTCGACCGGTAAAGGTTTATGGCAATTTAAAGTCATGCCCTTCGGATTGTGCAATGCACCTGCCACATTCGAGCGACTTATGGAGTGTGTACTGGCAGGCTTAGTTGGAGAGGCTTGCTTAGTCTATTTAGATGACGTGATCATTGTCGGCCGTGACTTCGAGGACCATTTGCAAAACTTGGAGCGAGTTTTCGCTAAAATAGAGGGGGCCAAATTAAAGTTGAACCCGAAAAAGTGTCATTTATTCAGGAATAAGGTCAGTTATCTCGGCCATGTTATCTCCAGCGATGGAATCCAGACAGACCCGGAGAAACTGGAAGCAGTCCAAAAATGGCCTACCCCTAAGGACAAAACCGAAGTGCGGGCATTCCTCGGACTGTGCTCATACTACAGGCGTTTTGTTAAGGGATTCTCAGAGATAGCCAAGCCATTACATCGGCTGACAGAAGATAAACGACAATTTAGTTGGGATGGGACTTGTGAAGATTCTTTTCAGAAACTGAAAAAACATCTGTGTGAAACACCAATCCTGGGATATCCACAAACCGAAGGTCGATTTATAGTCGACACGGATGCAAGCAACACGGCCATTGGAGGGGTGTTATCTCAAAAACAGGGTGAAAGAGAAGTAGTTATTGCATATTTCAGCAAATCTTTATCCAAGCCAGAGAGAAACTACTGTGTGACAAGAAGAGAACTCTTGGCTGTTGTAAAGACGCTACAACATTTCAACAAGTATCTCATCGGCAGACAGTTTTTACTGCGAACTGATCACGCAGCCTTGAAGTGGCTACTGCAATTCAAGAACCCAGAAGGTCAAGTAGCTCGATGGATTGAGCAGCTTCAGGAGTACGACTTCAAGGTGGAACACCGCAGCGGAAAGATGCATGGGAATGCCGATGCACTCTCACGAAGGCCGTGTTCGGAAGACTGCAAACATTGTATTAAGCAAGAATCTAATGAAGTAACATTAAAGCTAACAAGGACAAGTCCTTTGGGTATCTGGGAGAGTGATGCTATGAGGGAAGCTCAAGAAAGAGATGACTACCTTCGGCACATCATCACATGGAAGAAACGGGGTGACGTAAAACCAATCTGGAGTGAGGTTGCACCCACTGGCACTGTCACTAAGGCGTACTGGGCTCAATGGGACAGTCTGATACTTCAAAACGGAATACTCTACCGGAAATGGGAGAAGACTAACGGCAGAGAGTTCCACCTTCAGATAATTGTCCCAAGAACGAGAGTACCAGATGTTCTCCGTGAAATACATGATGGCGTATCAGGAGGTCATCTAGGTGTCAAGAGGACGTTAACAAAAGTGCGAGAACGATTCTACTGGTTGCATTGTCGAGATGATGTACAGGATTGGTGCCGTAAATGTACTACTTGCGCTGCTGTAAAAGGACCACAGACCAGGAGCCGTGGAAATCTGCGGTTGTATAACGTCGGTGCACCGTGGGAACGAATTGCAGTTGATGTAGCGGGGCCATTTCCTGTAACGGAATCGGGAAACAAGTATTTTATGGTCGTCATGGACTACTTCACCAAATGGCCCGAAGTGTTCGCCATACCAAACCAAGAAGCTACAACAGTCGCTTCTAAGTTAGTCGAAGAAGTGATATGTCGCTTTGGCGTGCCTCTAGAAATCCATTCCGATCAGGGCAGGAACTTCGAATCGCAAGTATTCCAGGAAGTGTGCAGAATTTTGGGCATGCATAAGACGAAGACCACCGCGTACCATCCACAGTCTGATGGAATGGCTGAGAGATTTAACCAGACCCTCGAGAGGCATTTGGCGAAATTGGTAGACGACAAACAAAAAGATTGGGACAAGTATATACCACTTTTCCTTCTGTCGTACCGAACCGCCGAGCATGAGAGCATAAAAGCTACCCCGGCGTATGTCAATTACGGTAGAGAATTACGAATACCAGTAGACCTATTGACTGGAGGGTCACCGGAGGGACTAAATACCGTACAAGACTATGTCAGCGATTTAAGGGGAAAAATGCGCTATATACACGCGAGAACATGAAAACCAGATACGACCGGAAATCGAACATGAGCGGCTTCAAGGAAGGGTCACTGCTGTGGCTGCATAACCCAACCCGCCGGAAAGGGAAATCTCCAAAGTTGCAGACCAAGTGGGACGGTCCATACAAAGTGGTTACCCGACTGAATGATGTGACTTACAGGATTCAAAAGCAACCAAGAGGGACATTCAAAGTGGTACACATAGACCGTCCGGCGCGTTACCATGGCAGTAACAACGATGCTCGGGACGAGCATCTCTAAGAGGGGAGTAGTGTTACGAACACACAAAGAAACTAGCGCCATCTAGCGGCAACCATTGAAACCACATAAAGACAGCGATAGCATGAAACTATCTACTCAATACTAGATGGCGTTAGAGGAACTATTGTGGAACTATATAGAAGTATAGTCTCGAAAACCGGGTACATGCGCGAACTTTCCAGAATGGTCTGGGCCTCGTGTCGGCCGATATAAATAGCCGCAGGTAGGCGAGCGAGTTCAGTTCAGTTTGAGCGATCTTCGAGGCGACTTCAAGAGTGAAAACTAGTGATCAAGAGTGATTCCAGCGAAACCTACGACATTGGCTACGACTGAGGACATTGTGAGTGCTTAGTGTTTGAACTTAGTGCTTAGTGTTTGAATCTAGTGCTTTGTGTTGGACCTAGTGCTAGTGAATAAAGTCTTGAAAAGAGTCAGCAGGTCTTTCTCTCCAAATCCTTCGAACCCTAACACGTAACATTATTTAGCTCAATAAATAATAGGATAACAACGCGAGTGGTACTTAAGAATGTATCGGTTGTTAGGTAATTTTTCAGAGAAATGACCTGTGTGATGTATTCGCCGACTCGCTCCACGGCAATCATCTCTCGCTCCGTCTCGGTGAAGGCGTTGAGCACGTTGCTCAACATGGATGTCATCGACAGCGCGTAAGATATTGCCAGGCCCACGAGACCTGCAGATAAACACCCTTATTATTAAATACAGAAAGTATCTATTTAATAGAGTAGATACTAGATGATCCTAATTTCCTGAAGAATCCTGTGGTTTTATTAACAATAAATTAGCTAAATATAAATTATATATATTTGGGAAAATTCGTTTTTTATCGGACAAATTTCAAGTTCGGTAAAAGATTCATTGACGAATCACGATAATATCTATCGTTGTGGTCACCTTCATCATCATCACCATTACCCTATTATGGTTCACTGTTGGACGTAAGACACGACCATTCGTTTTAGCAATCCGAAACTACCCAGTGGCGTGCATAAAGTTTTTAGACAGGGTAGGCAGTCAAAAAAAATTTGAACAGCCACACTGCACTTACTTTCTCGCATTTTTTTCCTAATTTGTTTTAATTTTGTTGGGAATAGAGGCTTTTAGATAATTTCAAGAACAGACAAGTAAACTATTGGACACATAAAGTGCATTTATACTAATAATGCAGGCATACAAATATACGCACAGCAACCAACTGATACCCATTACACTTGGGTAACTCATGAGTGAGTGTTACAAATGAAACATCAAACAAATCAGTTACTGGATAGACATAGTGACCTCATAAGGCCGGCACTCTGATAATTTCGTTTGTGTCAAACATAGGAAATCATTGATAACACTATTAATTAGTTACGAAATTGTATTCTTAATGAAAGCACTTATTTATTAATTGATAAATGAAAAATTATAACTTCATTGTTATTTATGTGTTAAATCGATAGCCTGAACAATTTTTAATTTATCTGTAAAATCGAACGTGTTGAATTTCGATGCACTATTTACTTTCATCAAACACACGTCTCCGTTACATATTTCACAATTAAACTTATTCATCACTAACATCTCATCATCATCATTCATCATTCCAGCCTATTGCAGTCCACTGCTGGACATAGGCCTCCATAAGTTCGCGCCAAAAATGCGTGAACTCATGTGTGTTGCCCATAGTCACCACGCTGGGCAGGTAGGTTGGTGACCGCAGGGCTGGCTTTGTCGCACCTAAGACGCTGCTGCTCGTCTTCGGCCTGTCTGTTTCAAAGCCAGCGGTTACATGGTTATCCCGCCATATCGGTCGGCTTTTTAAGTTCCAAGGTGGTAGTGGAACCTTGTTATCCCTTAGTCGCCTCTTACGACACCCACATCACCAACATCTAATATATTAATATATTCACTGATAACAAGAACGCACAAACGAAAAATTAAAAGTGAATTGTCATAATATTACTCAGTGGAATGTTGCGATTACGCGACCTTGTTAAAAATCATAATTATTAGTACAAACGGTATCGAATTAAGACAATTTAATTTGACAGGTTATTCTTAGGCAGTGCCTAATTTCGTTGTTAAACCGACCAATGTTAAAAACACAATACTATTTTAGTATTCCATATGACGCGCGCGACATTATAAAACTGTAGGATTATATAATATCTTACTGTCACTGCTAACATTTGTTATGCGATTATAGGCAGAAGTTTCATAAAAGGCCCGTCGTCGATGCGAACGAAGCGCTGATATCGCATATATTATGACAGCGGGTTTTTTAAAGCAGATTTAAATTGCATTATGATTTGTCTTTTTCAAAAATATGTATTCAAAAATAATTGTAATGTTCATTTTTTATATATCATTTTTAGTAACATGCCAGGGAAGGCAGTGCCTTTCTGCCTATATGAAATGCACGCTACGGACACTACCAGCTGTATAACACCCGGTGTTGACAGGTCAAAACGAGGGATGCAACAAGGGTTGTAAATAAAAAAAACCTTGTGCACCACGGTATAATTTAAGGGTATACAAAGTTAACATTCCACCAAATTTAATAAGACTTGTTACATACATCATAATGTAAGCGCGATGTAAATGACAGACATCGCCCTCTATTAAGTAATCTTAGAACTAAATTTATGTTTAAGTTATATACACATAATAATGTAAGCGCGACTAAAAATACCAATAGCGCCATCTATTAAAACCTCAGAACTTAAATTGAAGTTTGTACACCAGCTATCGTTTTCAAATCGTTGGTTCAGCTGGCTGGGTCTAACACTATAATTGCCGAAGTATGGCTCCTTCTCTATCATTGTGCAACGATTGAAACAATAGAAGTAGAATACGGAGTCTAGGTCATAATCTCTGTACAAGGTTTTTTTATACAACTAAGTCGGCAAATAAGCGTACGGTTTACCTGATGGTAAGTAGTTACCATTGCTTATAGACACTTGTAACACCAGAAGAATCGGAAGCGCGTTGCCGACCCTACTACCCCCGCCCGACCCTCCCAGGGACTCCGGTCATCTTACTCACACAGGAACAAAACAGTGCTTGAGAGCAGCATTATTTAGCCTTGATCTTGTGTCAGGTCGAGGTATTTCCTCAGTCGGTCTACTCCAGATTTTGAGCAGGATATTTCCTACTGCCCGAAACGTGGTCGCTAAATATGGGCCTCATAAGAAGGCTCAAAGTTGTTTAGCGGACGATGGAGAGGGCAGTGCTTGGTATTTCCTTACGTGATATTCAGAAATGAGGATATCCGTAGGAGAACAGGATAACCGACATTGCTCGAAGGGTCGCACAGTTGAAGTGGCGAAGGGCAGGGCACGTAGCTCGAAGAACAGGTGGTCGATGGGGCGGAGAGGCTCTCGGGTGGCGACCGCGTACCGGGCACCGCAGCGTCGGCAGGCCCTCCAAGAGGTGGACCGACGATCTAGTCAGGGTCGCGGGAAGCTGCTGGATGCGTGCTACGCAGGACCGATCTTCGTGGATAACATTAGGGGAGGTTTATGCCCAGCAGTGGGCGTCCGTAAGTTGATGTGATGATAATTTCTTACTGTGCCCAACCTTAGTTAAAGTAGAAGGTAGGTAGCAGTATGAGTAGAAGTAGTGTTTCACTGCCGGCGCGGCGGCGGCCTGCAGGCGCGCGGCCAGCCACTGCGAGTGTGTGTAGCTGTATCTCACCGGGGTCGGCGGCGTGCGTGGCGCGCTGCAGCACGGCGAGCAGCGCGGCGGCGGGCACGGCGGCGGCGGCGGCGGCCTGCAGGCGCGCGGCCAGCCACTGTGAGTGTGTGTAGCTGTATCTCACCGGGGTCGGCGGCGTGCGTGGCGCGCTGCAGCACGGCGAGCAGCGCGGCGGCGGGCACGGCGGCGGCGGCGGCGGCCTGCAGGCGCGCGGCCAGCCACTGTGAGTGTGTGTAGCTGTATCTCACCGGGGTCGGCGGCGTGCGTGGCGCGCTGCAGCACGGCGAGCAGCGCGGCGGCGGGCACGGCGGCGGCGGCGGCGGCCTGCAGGCGCGCGGCCAGCCACTGTGAGTGTGTGTAGCTGTATCTCACCGGGGTCGGCGGCGTGCGTGGCGCGCTGCAGCACGGCGAGCAGCGCGGCGGCGGGCACGGCGGCGGCGGCGGCGGCCTGCAGGCGCGCGGCCAGCCACTGCGCGGCGGCGGCGCCGCACAGCGCCGCACGCTGCCAGCGCTCCACCGCCTCCTCGCCGCGCTCCGCCCAGCGCGCGCCCGCGCCAAGTGCGCGCACGCTGCTCAGACCTGACAACGATCACATTCCATCAAAAGGAAGCCATTTCACAAAAATCGGTAACAATCCGCGAAATTGTAATATTTTGACGTCGTTAATCTCAGTATTGGCTGCGATAATGTAATTTATATTTTTAAAATATAATAGAGCAACCTTTGTTGTAGTAAGATAATGGATCATAATTTTAATTTATATTGTGTGTACAAAATTATTAACCTAGATTATTCATCAGCCGCCTCCCTGGGTAAACTGTCGAAATGTATACTTTAAAGTCCTATTTTTCAATAAACTCTACCTTAAAACTGTATAAAAAATATGGTAATATGTTTTTTTTTAATACATAATGCAGATTTTTTTACATTAATAAAATTTTAAAGTTACAAATATTTTCCAAATAAGTACAATTTTAAAAGCGATATTTTTCTTAGAATACAAAAAAAATTTAAGGAACTATCTATACCAAAGTAAACTTAGATCATTTAGGAAGATAAAAAATAATCAAAATATTATTTCTAATACCTTTTGTATTAAAAATAAAAAGACAGTTTATAATACCACGCATCAGACCCAATAAATCAGTCGAGCGCCAGCGCTCTTAGAGGTAAGATCCACGCCAAATTCGCCGCAGCCGTATCTTTCGCTCACACGCGCCAAGCGACAATTGTTATAGTGTGATAAACCGCATTTGATACTTTCATAAAAATAAAAAAAGTATGCGAAAATTATTGTCAAGTAATATAATGATAATTTCTGTAAACAAATGTATAATTTATTCTTTTTTCCCACATTATCAATTTAAATAGGCATTTTAATCGGTTTGTCTTGTTATCACTACATAGTATAAAACAAAGTCACTTTCTCTGTCCCTATGTTCCTATGTATGCTTAAATCTTTAAAACTACGCAACGGATTTTGAATCGGTTTTTTTTAAATAGATAGAGTGATTAAAGAGGAAGGTTTATGTGTATAATAACATCCATTAAATAGTGGAGAAATACTGGTATTTTTGAGGTTGCTAATATGATGTCGTAGATAATTACATTTTTTCCGCTTACATTGCAAACGCAGCCTGAACCCTACGAGATTTAACAAAATAATGTACTAAGTATTGTACACATTGAAAAGGTCTACAGAAAACTCCCCTATGATATATGTCTATCTCTTATGGATATCCCACAATAACATTTTTTTGTCATTTACTTTTTACGAAAAATAATGGCCAATTTTCAAAGCGATTTTAACCAATACAGCATTAATCCTTATCTAATTAAATACATTAAATACATTGTTGATTTAATATAGATCTATATGGCCCTTTACAGGATATGATTTAAATGAATATTTTCGAAGATATTACCGATTTAAAAATTGCGGTACGTAGCGTTTGCGGCGGTTCCGGCTGGCTTTTACTCTAAAGTTAACGCGTGCGGGCCACGGGCAGTAATGAATAAATCAAAACTACTGGATCGATTTTAATCATTTTTTCAGTGAATGACATAGGCTATAATTATATTTTAAACCCGTGCGAAGCCGGAGCGGGTCGCTAGTTTGTTAATAAATAATAATGTTTGTCGGTGTCATTGAGTTTATAAATAAATTAAAGCCGACAATATTTGATAGTCTACTTGCATCCAAAACTATGCAACTCACATTCACACTCAGATTTTCTGGAGCAGAATAAATTTCTATTTTCTTTATATCGTAAATATTCAATTCATTCGTAAACTTAAAAAACTAAATTAATTTTAAAAAAAATTGTTTCATAAAATTGACTTTATTTTTATTTTAAATTTATTGACTGTTATCATTATTTCATTCGTTCATTGAATTTTTTAACAAATTAATCATGTAAAAAACATTTTATAACATAGTTTTTAATTTTTATTATAAATTAGAAAGAGATCAGGATGGTTTTTTGGTTGTCACACCAAGTAGCACAAAGATCGCGCGGCTCGTACGACTCGCGCGACGCGACCTTTACCTAAACTTGCAGAGCGAAAAATTGTGAAATGGCTCTTAACGCTAAATATTTACAACGTGTCTTAGGTTCTCTGAGACCTAATTAGTCTTCGAAGTAAAACTTCTTTGAGCGCATTTTTGGTGTTAATTATATATTTTTAACCGACTTCCAAAAAAGGAGGAGGTTCTCAATTCCACTGTATTTTTTTTTATGTATGTTACATTAGAACTTTTGACGGGGTGGACCGATTTCGACAATTTTTTTTTTTATCGAAAGGTGGTGTGTGCCAATTGGTCTCATTTAAATTTATTTGAGATCTAACAACTACTTTTCGAGTTATATGTAATAATGCGTTTTTACTTGACGCTTTTTTCGTCGACCTACGTTGTATTATACCGCATAACTTTCTACTGGATGTACCGATTATGATATTTCTTTTTTTGTTGGAAAGGGGATATCCCTGATCTGATGATGGGATCCCAGAGAAATCGAGGGAAACTCTCGAAAATCCGCAATAACTTTTTACTGGGTGTACCGATTTTGATAATTTTTAATTTTATCGATAGCGGATGTTTATCATGTGGTCACATTTAAATTTTATCGAGATCTGATAACTACTTTTTGAGTAATCTTTGATAACGCGTAGTTACTTGACTATTTGTTCGTCGATCTACGTTGTATGACTCGTCGATGTAATTGAAGTCGGTTTTTTTTTCGTTTGTGAGCAAACACAATTATTATATTTGAAAATTGGTTTATTGATTGAAAAATTTATTAATCTAAAACATCTTGTCAACTGTTTCCTGTTTGTTTTTACCTGATTTTTAGTGACGGTTAATTAGTGTAAGCGATGAATTGTAATCGTTTAAACCTTACCTTAAAGAACTGGGATGTTTGGCGCGAATTTAGGGAGGCCTATAACGAGCAGTAGACTGCGATAGGCTTAAGACGGGGGCAATCTTACCTTCAAGGGTATCGTTGAAATGTACGTAGACAGGCGATAAGGCGACACTCTGCAGACGTTTAAGTTGCCTCGAAGTGACCCGGTATAACCGTTGTAGTCTGTGTTAAAAGGGCACTTACATTTACAAGTATTTTTTGAAAAGTAAATAAAACAACGACGACGCGTTGGCGCAATGATCATAGCACTGCTTTGTGCATGCACATGACAAACATTTGTATTGACCGTACAAATTTTTGCAGTGGTCTAGGTGTTTGTACAGTCCTTGTGAATCTTGCCCCACCGTGCCTCGGAGAGCACTTTAAGCCGTCGGTCCCAGTTGTTATTATGTACACCTGATAGCGATCGTTACTCATAGTAGAGAAAATATCCGCCAACCCACATTGGATTAAGCTCAGATCCATCTCCTACATGGGGAAAGAGGCCTATGCCCAGCAGTGGGATATTAAAGGCTGAATCGAAATAAAACAGTTGTAGAAAAATTATACAAAATTCAATCAGTAATAATAACTACACTGTTAAAAATGTCTCTCGTAATTTTACAAGAAATGCATTGGGAGCTAATGGGCAAAATATTTTCCCAAAATTACAATCGGTTTAATGATTTCATAAAAAATGTGAGCACCCGGCGGTTTATGGTTTCGCAAAATATTTTTGTAATTACGCAACCAATTTTCAATCCCACAAGCTTGTAAAATTACAATGCCTTTCTGGAATGTCACAATTTTTTTTTTATATACTACTAGATCGGCAAATAAGCGTACGGCTTACCTGATGGTAAGCGATTACCTTAGCTTAACACCAGAAGCATCGCAAGAGCGTTGCGGACGTGATCTTTTGTATGGTCGAGATACTTCCCCAGTCGGGCTGCTCCTAGCTGATTTTGAGCAGGATTTATCCTGCTGTGCCCTACCTCATTTTTAACCGACTTCCAAAAAAGGAGGAGGTTTGTGACATCAGAACTTTTGACCGGGTGGACCGATTTCGACAATTTTTTTTTAATCGAAAGGTGGTGTTTGTCATTTGGTCCTATTAAAATGTATTTGAGATCTAACAACTACTTTTCGAGTTATATATAATAATGCGTTTTTACTTGACTATTTTTCTTTTATGTATTATAAAAAGTGCATTGTAACCTAGAATTGAGAAACAAAGTTAGGTAATTTTAATACTCTTTGCTTGGTAAGAATATTTTAATTTTATAGATATTTTCAACAGTGTAAGTAATCTTCAATCAATCGGCAATGTTATACTGAACTTAGATACTATTTTCTACCCCAATAAGTAACGTTAGAATTTGATTCTGGCGCGGCTTAACAATCCTTAGAATAACCTAACGTAATTCTTTTAAATTTTGGTTAAATAACATTTAATTTTAAAAATGCCTGTAGACCTTGAGTTGATGCTTATTTTTTTTTTTATATTTAATGTAAAAAGTTTTGGTATATTACTGACCGAATTAAATATTATTTACTTACTACCAACATATTTTTGAATTATACAAAACATATTTCAAAGTGTAAACTACATTGATAACCCTACTACATGTATATTAAAAACCACACACACCTGTAATAGATAAAAGTCATAGGCAAAACTCCTACAAGTAACCATGGTAGACCGTAGACAGTAACCGCCACCGCGCCTGAGTCAGAAGAAGAAATTAGTGTCAGAAAAGTGTTAGTATAATATGGAGAGTAGATGTGAGGAGAAGCGTCTTTTTGTTGTTGGTGTCTGTGAAATACGTCGATATAGAAGTCGCTGCGGTATTCATTTAAATTAATTTTTTTACTAGTAGCACTACCATCGCAAAAGGATGAATTTAAGTTAGTTAAATACTGTTCACAACTTTAAAAAAATCCATTCTTGTCTGTTATCAAAAATTTAACTACTTTAGTTTAAAAAAAAATATTTTTTTCAAGTCAACGCATTCATTATATTTATTTGAACTCGGCACACTTCTCTTCGTTTCTAGTAGCTAAGTCCATATCATATTATTTTTTTACGTCAGCACCACTGTGGGTTCAATGTGAAACGTTTATTTATTATTAATTTATAATTTTTACTGCTTACTGCTGGACACTTTAACTTATTCCCCATAAAAGACGGGTCTCATTACCATTACTCTCCAGTCTCCAGTGTAAAGTACGCCGCTACTTAAATTAGTTTAAAAAACTGCTCACCTATCAAAGAAAATACTTGAGCAAGTAATATATTCATAATGAAAGGTAATGAATCGTCCACGGTATACGTATCCGACGAAAATCGGTTAATTATCCGGCCGGTTGGAGTTACATCGAAGAATTTTATGTTTGCCTATAACAAAAAACATTAATGAGTCAAAACAAAACTGTAGTATGAATTTAAAACAAAGTATATGTAGAAAGTATGTAAAATACATACTTTGACGACAGTTTTGAGAAGAGCTTTATGTATTTTCTCAGCAGCTTTAACCCCTCCATATGCAAACAAAAATGCGCGCATGATAGTGAATACCAAATTCAATCCAGCAAGACCAAAATAAATCTCCAAGTAGTAAGTATCGGTTATCGTAGGTATTTTCAATTGCCGTTCTGGAACTAGGAATGGATCAGTAACAGTCGTCGCAGCGTAATTCGGTATGTCGTTAGAATTAAAACTATTTATCAGTTCCATAGATTTATTTACAAGGATATGGACAATACTGTCAGCGATGTTGATGCCGTGATCCAGTATTGTTGAGTTATCGTGTACGTTATCGGATGATAATTGCAGATCCGTAGTGTTCTTTCTTGAGTTTTTAACCCAAAATGTGAGCCACAAGAATGTGAAATTTTGCGATAGTTGCATGAGTATAAGAGACATGATGATTGTCATTGTTAGGAAGGTGCCCACGGAGCGTAGGTATAGTCCGATCACCCACCAACCTACGGTTCCTTCTGACATCGCCTCCTGAAAAATTTCAAAAGTAAAATCTCTATCTTACTCATTTGAGTCTATTTAGACTTCACCTATGTTCATGAAGAAGGATTTGTTGGTCGTATTCTTATCAATTAATCATAAGTAAAAAGGTTTGAAAAAATTCCGAGGTCAAAAAAAGTTAAAGCAGGTAAAAGCAGGGTGAAATTTACAAAAATCTTACTTACATCCTCATTCAAGCTGTTCCGACTGACACTGTCCTGTCCGTCGGAGTGCACGTCGTTGTCTCGTCGCAGAGGCTCTTCTCCTATTGACTCTGTTTCGCTCGGTAAAAATTCATCGATTTCATTCAAAACTGTTTCTGGTGGACCTGACGAATTTTAATGGTCGTTACGTTTTAGATATGTATTAATGTATTTTGGTTTGCAACATTTTATGTGCGTAAAGACACACACGCACACGCACACACGCACGCACGCACGCACGCACGCACGCACGCACGCACGCACGCACGCACGTGTAGCTGATCTCTCACCTTGCGCCACGACACGTCCGTCTCGCAGCAGCAGCACGCGGTGCGCCCGCGCCAGGTGACGCGGCGAGTGCGCCACCAGCACACGCGCCGTGCGCCGCAGCAGGCCACACACGCAGCGATTCATTATATGCGCAGCCACATTCGCGTCCACGCCGGCTAATACGTCGTCCAACAGGTACACTACGGGATGTACATCTTGCATTTAGTAGTAGGTATACTTAGAAAAACTCATAACATGTTTTAATCTCTCTCTCTTAACGCAGTTTTAACCTAATTCCGAAAGCAGTAATAAATATGGATTATGTAGTACCGGCGGAAGGAAATTTGGTAAACTTTTTTTTCTTTATATTAAATTAAGCCCTTAGCCAATTTGATAAAATCTTTTGGGAGCCACGAAGTTCAAAAAAAATTTGATAAAATTATTTAAGAAAAAAAATCCAAAAAAAAACTAAATATTATTAAAAATGTTATTATTAAAAATCGTTACTTCGTAAAAAAGGTTAACATCAATAGGGGATCGGAACCCAAGGCCCACAACACCATCGATCACGAACGCTAAAATTGCCGTTCCGCTAGCGTAAAAAAATGTCACAAAAACAAAAAAAGGAACAATTAGTTTCTAGGTGTAGTTTGAATGTAATTTCTAAGTGTTATTTATACTTCTCCTAGCTAGGTAGTTGAGCTATCTGTATTAAGGAGAAGCCATTTTTCTCCCAAGAATTCTACATTTTTACTTTCCATTAGTTTGCCACGAGTTGTTCAGAATTCAAAGTTACATTACATTCTATAAAAGAAAATATACATAATTTTTAATATTAAGTAGGTTAAGAGTGAAATAATAAAAAATAATAATTGTGTTTGCTCGCAAACGAAAAAAAAACCGACTTCAATTACATCGACAAGTAATACAACGTAGATCGACGAAAAAATAGTCAAGCAACTACGCGTTATCAAAGATTACTCAAAAAGTAGTTATCAGATCTCAATAAAATTTATATGCGACCACATGATAAACATCAGCTTTCGATTAAATTAAAAATTATCAAAATCGGTACACCCAGTAAAAAGTTATTACGGATTTTCGAGAGTTTCCTTCGATTTCTCTGGGATCCCATCATCAGATCCTGGTTTCCTTATCACGGTACTAAACTTGGGATATCCCCTTTCCAACAAAAAAGAATTATCAACATCAGTACATCCAGTAGAAAGTTATGCGGTATAATACAACGTAGGTCGACGAAAAAAGCGTCAAGTAAAAACGCATTATTAGATATAACTCGAAAAGTAGTTGTTAGATCTCAAATAAATTTAAATGGGACCAATTGGCACACACCACCTTTCGATTAAAACAAAATTTGTCGAAATCGGTCTACCTGGTCAAAAGTTCTGATGTAACATACATAAAAAAAAAATACAGTCGAATTGAGAACCTCCTCCTTTTTTGGAAGTCGGTTAAAAAACAAACAAAATCAAGAAAAAACTACTTACTGATATGTATTTGTGTGTGCGTGTATGTAATTATATGTGTATGTTTGTGTGGGTGTGGATGTTTGTGTGTGAGCTGACATCTTTTATCAGGAAATTTGGTGGACGAATGACAACATTATATTTCTTCATTTAAAAATATTTAAATAAATTATTATTCGATAAATACTCTTAAAACAGTATATTTATCTATCTAACTACATTATAGATTTTAATCTGATTACTGTCCGATCTCCTATTAATTAGATTGATGGCTGGGAGTAAACTCACCTTGCTTGTCCTGGTAGACGGCGCGCGCCAAGGAAACTCGCGCGCGCTGTCCTCCGCTCAGCGTGCAGCCACCCTCGCCCACGTACGCATTCCAGCCCAGCACGTTCAGGTCCTCTACACACATATACATTTGTACTATATTCGTAGTAAGGAATTAGTGACTCATCGTTGTCGCTAAGCTTAGCCACGCCACTTAACGAATTAAATCGTACTAAATTAAAACGTCGTGCTCATATTGACCCGTTGAAATAACCCTGAACTGAGGTAGGGCACAGCAGGATATATACTGCTCAAAATCTGGAGCAACCCAACTGGGGAAGTATCTCGATCTTACACAAGATCACAGCTAAATAGTACTGGTTTCAAGCAGTGTTGTGTTCCTGTGGTGATTAAGGTAAAGAACTCCTGGGGGGATGGGGGGGGGGGGGTTGCGGGCAGAGTCAATAACGTGATAACGATGCTTTTGGTGTTGCAGGTGTCTATAAGCTACGGTAATCTCTTACCATCAAGTGAGCCGTATGCTTGTTTTTCGACTTAGTTGCATAAAAAAAGCCTAGATAGAGATAGGTGTTTTAATGTACTACAATTTAATTGTTACATAATTATAAGCGTTTCAGAACTTTTTAAGATTTGCGCGTTCATGCAACTATAGTGCGTTAAACGAATGGAGATACCAGACGTAAACAATGCCCTTTAGCGACGACGGAACCAACAAAATATAGTCTATCTCTTTCTATCTTGTTTGTTTGCTATCTGCTACACGGCTCTCGGCTAGGGAAGAAAATGAGACTATTAGGCAGTTATTTATTTATGTTTTGCATTTTATTATTTTTATTTCATTCCGTGTCCTGAAGCTATACATAGAATAAATAAATATACATTTAAGAATAACTAATTGTTCGTTTAGATAAAATAATTATATAAGATTTAATACTTTTTAAATAGTAATTACACAATATAAATTTATAAATAAATATTTGGTTTGTTTACGTCTGCTATCTCCTATCGTTGAACGCACTATAAAATAATATCCGATCATCTCGAGACTTGTATAGAGCACGAATGCGTCATTCACACTGGAATTGTATAAGAGTATTATTATTTAATTATGATTAAGCATTTTAAAAAAACTTTTCCTTTTATTCTGCCTTCGAAATAAGAAAATTATTATTTTTTACGGATAGGATGCGTCTTTTCAATATCAAACAATTTTTTTTCCACTAATAAAAATATTGATAAATACCTGTTAATGCACACGCGTCGACAACAGATCTAAACTTGGCCTCATCATAAGGTTTTCCGAACAATATATTGTCCCGTATAGTGCCTCGCACCAGCCAAGGCTGCTGCGACACATATCCAAAACCTAAAAACAGTTCAGCATTACACAGCAATGCAAACGAAGCCAGTTATTATATATTTTTAGGACACCATACTTAACGGGACCATAACATAAGACCAAATATACCTACCATTTTATTTGTATAAAACAAATGGTAAGTTGGTGAACTCCCATTAAAAAATGTCACGAGCCGCCTCTGATACCTACACATAATATAACAGATCCAAGTGTTTAAAAGCTATAAAAAAATAAAGTTTTTTTGTATTGTTTATGAGTGTTATAAAATTTAGGCAACCATCATAATCATAAAGGTTTAAATAATCTATGTAGACTGAGCGATTTTGATGTATACAATTTGGGTGTCGTAGGGGCGAGGCGAGTATTGACCAGAATTTCTTTGCATTGTTTTGTTGATATTATATGTACATATATGTATTGTTTAAAAAAGGTTCTGTAACATTTCGACGTGCAATCATTCTGTCCGCATGACATGTTTATCTATACTAGTGGTCGCCTAGTGGTCGAAATTCGACCATAACGAACTTAAATTATAAGTTTGAACATTAGAAGGTTTTAATGAATTTATTATGGTTATTAGTATTTAGTATGGTTATTATGTTTGACGTTCAGTATCGACAAACAATATTAATCTATAATCTCAATTCTCAATTTGACGTCAGACTTTAACAAAAAACAAAGGAGCATATATACATATATAGCGTGTGTACGCATATATAGCATGTGTCAAATACATGGTAGTGTGTAATGGTTTTTTATTAATTTAATGTATATTTTATGTATAATTTGAAAAAATATTAGCATTCTGCACTCCTTCTCTACATAACGATAAAGTGTGCGAAATTTCATACTTCTCCGTCCACGCAATTTCCGTAAAAAGGGGTATAAAATTTTTCCTTCACGAATCCCTACTAATGTTATAAATGTGAATGTAAGTTTGTTTTGTACACATAGTCTTAGAGGTATTAGAAGTAACACAGGATACATTTTATTTAAAAAAAATTAATGCTAGTAGTAAAAGCTAGTATATTTATACTAGTAGTTGTACGTGAAAACCTATCATTAGACAAATGTAGTTTAATACTATTGCTATGTATTGTTATTTGTGCAGTTGGTTTTCCGAATATGAAATAAATAAAATAAATAAATAAAAAGTTGCAAAATCATTCAATCAATTTTGTCAAACATCGAAAATAAATTAGTTCAATAACATTAAAATTAAAATATTTTACAAAGGAATATATTCTAAGTTGCTACTCACTGTTAAGATATTCGGGCATTTGAATATCGCCACTTTGCTTTATCATTTCACCTATAATAGCCATCAACAATGAAGTTTTCCCGCTACCCACTGGACCAGCAATACCAATTAATTCTTCTTTGCCTATTTCTAGTGATATAGTTTTTAACATAAACGGCTCTTGTGGAATTCCCTCGCTGGACGACACAGACTCATTTCTTTCTCTGCGTTTACTTATTTTCTTTTTAGACTTTCCTTTATTTTTCTTATCTTTTACTGGCTTCCTCGGCACAGAAGATTGGGCCCAACAAAATGATGCATTTTTCAAAATGAGAATTTTATCTTCATCTCGGTTTATATTTAAACGGTCATAATATTGTTCGAAATTCATGTCCTCTAACTAAAAAAACCAATTTCAAAACATTGATATTTAAAACAGAAATGAGCAAAAAAATGTTATCTATGTAAAAAATTCTTTATGCAAATACAGATTAACAATTTAGTAAAATAGTACAGAACTTTCGTAATTGACAACTTACATTTAAAAGTTTTTGTATTCGTTTTAAGGAGACCCAAGCTTCAGTGATGCCATTCAAAACCCACGGGAACGCGTTCAATGGCGCTATTAACATATTTATTAGAGCTACCGTTGTGAATACCTGAAATAAAATGATTTACTAAATTTTATAACACTCACAAACAATACAAAAAATAACATTATTCACAAGTCCAACGTCGCGCAGAGCACAGTATCTAGACAACACAGGAGACAGACGAGCGACTCACGGTGGCCGCGGTGAGCGGCTGGGCCCGCAGCGCGTGAGTTCCGAGCGTGAGCGCCACCACGAGCACGGGCGTGCTCGCCCACAGCACCACGCACACCGCGTCCAGGTACTTGCGAGCGCAGTATCTAGACAACACAGGAGACAGACGAGCGACTCACGGTGGCCGCGGTGAGCGGCTGGGCCCGCAGCGCGTGAGTTCCGAGCGTGAGCGCCGCCACGAGCACGGGCGTGCTCGCCCGCAGCACCATGCACACCGCGTCCAGGTACTTGCGAGCGCAGTATCTAGACAACACAGGAGACAGACGAGCGACTCACGGTGGCCGCGGTGAGCGGCTGGGCCCGCAGCGCGTGAGTTCCGAGCGTGAGCGCCGCCACGAGCACGGGCGTGCTCGCCCACAGCACCACGCACACCGCGTCCAGGTACTTGCGAGCGCAGTATCTAGACAACACAGGAGACAGACGAGCGACTCACGGTGGCCGCGGTGAGCGGCTGGGCCCGCAGCGCGTGAGTTCCGAGCGTGAGCGCCGCCACGAGCACGGGCGTGCTCGCCCACAGCACCACGCACACCGCGTCCAGGTACTTGCGCGCGCGTAGCCGCCGCAGCTCCGCACCGCGCGCCTCTGACACACAACATCGGACCATCAACCACGGGTATCCTCTTAAACTATACTTGTCGCGTCTCTGACACACACACAACACCGGATCTCCAACTACTGGTACTGTCTTTTACAACACTCGTCGTGCCTCTGACACACAACACCACACCGTTACCTACTAGTATTTTTTAAAATTATATGTACAACATCCACAGGGTAAGACCCTGTTGCTCGTGCCTTTTATACTACCTAAAATATTTTATGCAATTTTAGCGTTAGCTTAGCGTTTTTTAACCGACTTAAAAAAGGAGGAGGTTAGTCAATTCGTACCGTATATATATATGTATGTTCGGGGATAACTCCGTCTTTTAAGAACCGATTTTGATAATTCTTTTTTGTTGGAAAGACGATATCCCTAGTTTGGTACCATGATAAGGAAACCAGGATCTGATGATAGGATCCCAGAGAAATCGAGGGAAACTCTCGAAAATCCGCATAACTTTTTAGTGTTTCTACCGATTTTGATGATTTTTAATTTAATCGAAAGCAGATGTTTATCATGTGGCATTTAAATTTCATCGAGATCTGATTACAACTTTTGGAGTAATATTTGATAATGCGTATTTACATGACTATTTTTTCGTCTACCTTAATTCCTTGTCGATATAATTGAAGCCGGTTTTTCTTCGTTTGCCTGCAAACACAATTATTTTACAGTAGTTTAACTTCAACCAGCAAGTTCTAAAACCGTCTAGAATTGTTATGATAGTCCGACACTGACAGGTTTTTGTTCCTATAATGATTAAATATGTGTATGGACACCTCAGATCAAGTAAAAAAAGGTAGATAGTGCGCGGCCTTTGTTGTTACTGAAGCCACAAAACTCGGCTCCTTCAAGTAAACACACGCGCTCACGCACACATATGCATCAAACTACGCTCATTTTCGTCAGTATCTCACGGGGCCTCGTACAGTAACATTGCCTACAAAATGCCGTTCTTTTGTAATTAAATGGTGCAAAAACAATACCAAAGTGAACAAAAAGTCTGAAGAAATATCGTTTCACACGTAAGTACATACAAAACTTTATATTTTTTGTTATTCCAAAATAATATTGAGGTTATTCGGAATTTATTATTTTCATGTCCCGAAATGACGTACCGAGGGAGTGTTACCAGTAATTCTTATTTCCATTAGCCCAAAAGGCGGGTAAGTAAATTGTAGGCAATCATAGAAAAATAATTAAGTAGAAAGTGGACATCATTATTGTGTTTTTTTTTTATCGTGTTATTTTATGTTTTACCTAAATTGAAGTCAAGCTAAATATGAATTTTTAACTCGTTTGTGTCTGTTTAAATTTGTGAATTAACTACTTATCTTTTACTACTAAATATCATGATTTTAGGTTTCCAACGAATATTTTAATAGATGAATAGGTTTTTTTTATTTTTATATATCACTAGGTCGGCAAACAAGCGTACGGCTGACCTGATGGTAAGCGATTACCGTAGCTTATAGACGCCTGCAACACCAGAAGCATCGCAAGCGCGTTGCCGATCCAATCCCCAATCCCCCAGGAGCTCACCTTACTCACCAACAGGAACACAATACTGCTTGAAAACAGTATTATTTAGCTGTGATCTTCTGTAAGGTCGAGGTACTACCACAGTCGGGCTGCTCCATATTTTGAGCAGGAAATTCCTGCTGTGCCCTACCTCAGGTAGCTGCTGTACGACTGAGCCGAAATGAACTACAACGACAGCCATCCTCATCTAGTGTGGTTCGTTCAAACCATTTTGATAAAGCTGACATGTATGGTACAAAACGTGGACTTCACAGAGTTCCATCACGAACATACTACTACTTACTACTACGTATTTTAATGTTGTACTTTTTGTTCTAGGACCTACCGGATGAGTCTAAAATCAGTCGTTAACCAAGATTCAATCTTTGATACACCTAGAAAAAATAAACTAAGAGAAAAGTTAAAAAAAACAGGAACTTTATTAAAAAAAAAAATGTAAAAAAAAAATTAAATAATTACAGCAAAGAACTCTTTGATATTTGAGATGTCTTTAAAACAGGAACTTGCCCTTCAGAGGAATCATCAATTACTTAAAAACGCAATTTTCATTGATTAGACACAGATTTATACAATTCATTAAATCAAAACTTGGCTGCAATAGCTTTATTTAACAATTTGAAGCAAAAAAAGGAGTAAATATATTTAAAACTATAAACAGATTTTTATTTTTGCATACCCATTTTACCTATATTAAATTAATTGCGTTTAATCCCACTTAATAAAATTTTCAGGGACTTTTTTAAAAACTGTCAACACTTCACTCACTCACACATATTTAAAAAAGTGGCTTCACTTTTTTGTTCTAAGTGCGTTATCTATTTTTTTTACTTGATCTATGATGGACACTTTTAAACTTATGTTCCAGAATGGTCGTCGCTGTGGCATCTATCGCTCGGGCGAAGAACCTGCCAATTGCATCGTCACCATTGTCAGCGTCGTAGACACAGGTGTTCGTGCGCCTGGTTATTGCCACTACTGCATATGGCACGCTGTCATGTATTTGGAGTTTTTTGGATCTGCTCTGGATAGTGATGACCTCGTCGTAGGTTTGCCCCTGTGCTTCATGGATAGTCATGACGAGCGGCCCTTAACCGGTTCCGTATCTTTGGTCAAAAAGGTTTTCTTTTTATCTCTCTCTCTCTTCGTTTAGTCATTGGTATTTGCGCGCCAGTGTGCTTGATGGCATATGCAACGTTCATGAGGCTCCGATATGTACAAAACTACAAATACAAGTCCCACGTGATGTTTGCTGTCAAGTAAGGTCTGCAGTACCTGATTTCGAAGAAATTTTTTCTGTCGATATATCGGAACTGGTTGACGTCTCCGTGTAGTAAACTTCGCTCGCACACGACAGTCTTACTGGCATTACTATGGCTCCAAAATGATTCATAAGGGTTTCTTCCACCGTAAATGGTTGAAATTTGGGTAAAACTTTAGATTAGGAAAAACCGAATTTCGGGACCGTGGGGGAAAGGGGGGGGGGACGCTACCCCTGGTACCACTGTCACACCTCAGAACCCCATGGTTATGGAGATATCCATGGTTAAAGTTTTGAAGTTAGAAGAAGAATTTCGAAAGTTAGAGGAACGCTTGGCTCCGGCGCTGCGGGAAGTGCAGCCCTTCCGCCCTTGCGTGCGCACGGCGGGCGAGGGCTGCCCTCCCTCCGCGCCTCCGTGGCACAAAAAAAACACTAGGGGTAGGACAGACCAAGACCACGTGGACAGTGGGGTGCTCCGATTCGGTTTTGGGTATTTTTCGAATTTCTAAACCTATATTCTAGCACGCAATGTTACTAATTTTATTAGAATATTATATCTGACGCGTTATTTTGTTTAAAAATGTCGATTTGTCACACAATGCAAACAGTACGAACTCAAAGGTATTATAATAGCTTTAAATTCTTCTTCTAACCTCAAAACTTTAACCATGGATATCTCCATAACCATGGGGTTTTGAGGTGTGACAGTGTTACCTTGTATAGATTCCCCTACAACTTTCGCCCTCCACACCCAAAAACCCCATAATTCGGTTTTTCTAATTCAGTTTTTCCTAGTCTAGATCTTAGCCGAAATTTGTACCCTCATTGAATCCATTTACCAGAATGGAAGCTATAGTGCGCAATCTAGACCTAGCCGTTTTGTCAAAGCGACGAGCCGGTTTTTCTTTTAAGTCCTTGGCAGCTTCAACCGTAGTTGTGGCTACTTTTTTACATTTTCATCGAAGTTCTCTATGATGTTGGTTGTCTTCCCGCAACCCAGAACTCCATTAATCCGTCAACCGTCAACTACTGGTACTGTTTTATACTATACTCTAAGTAGAAAAGAAACACAATACGCTATTACCTCTCCTATTAAAGAAAAAAATTGCAGAATATTTTGCTTTTTAAAAACTTATCATCGTGAACATCGAAACTTATCATCGTATCATAATTTTCCTTACCCATTGTGAACGACGTACACTTAATTTTTTAACTGTAAAAATTATTATTACTACTTTATTTATTTGGATCAAATAGTACGGATGATTTTTTTTATTACATAACTAAAAAATATTTTCTGGTCTGAATTCCCAATCCAAATAATAAATCAATAAACGAATTACTTATAATTTTACAGTCGAATATTAGTTTTTATTATAAGATATATTTTTACCTGACACTCTGTCAATGAAATAGTCTTCCCAAACATGTACTTTCACCGTTCGAATGCCGCGAATCATATCACTTATCAGACTAACGCGGGAATCTTTATGTTTCATCATCTCGGTGCTTTGCTCGCCAATTTTGTTTGCAATAAACTTGTTAATAGGTATCAAAATAACAGAAAATGCGACGCCCGCCAAAAATGATATTCCAACTTGTTGGTAAAGAAGGAATAAGGTTATGAATAACTGTAACAAAAGAAAGTACAGAAAGACTTAAAAAAAATTACCATTTATTTTTTAATTTAGATTAATTAATTTTAAAAATTTTATGAAATATAAAATCGATTATAATTTACCTGTAGCGGTATACTCCACAAGGCATGGAAACTGGGACATGAGTTAACAATGCGGTCGGTATCAGTTGACATGAAATTTGTTATTTCACCAAAACTAAAAGCTTTATTAAGCTGCATCGATGTTACGCTTAGAGTCTTTCTAAGGATTGTTGAAACGATTGCCCCGCGCATTTTGAGCCCAATGATCGACATTTGCCAGTTGAAATGAACGTTAAACAATGCACCGATAATTGTCGCTGCAAGTAGCTCAGCCGCATAAATATACCTAAAGGAATATCAAATTGTATTTCTTTTGATATTGACACAACTTTTAGTAAAGGCATATTTACATTGAGTCAGTAACTAACGTCAGTGCACTGCCGAGTCAGTGCTGACCTGGTACTGCCATCGTGTAAATTGATTTCAAGTCAGTACAGCACTGTCGCGTCAGTACTGACTTCAGTATTACCGCTTCATATTTTTCGGCGTCAGTTGCGCTAGCGCGGTGCGGTGTGTAAATGCCGAAGTCAGTCGCTGCCGCTATTGTACGAGGACCACGCTGCGTTGCACCACATCACAAAATGACGCGAAAACTGAGTGACACGGAGAACTTAAAGATTATTAAACTATACCGCGATAATGAATGCCTGTGTGATAATAAATTAGGGCAAGGCGTCTCTCATAAATGTGTCTTGACGCTGAATAGAGCTTGATAACAACATAAGCAAATCATCAAAGTCTTTTGGCGTTATTCTCAAAGCCAGTTTGTATTCCCCAGGATCTTCAATTCTCAACTGGGTTAACGACAGAGCTGAGCCTCCAGTTTGATCTCTGTCATCTATCCATTTTCTTACCCAAATTCGTTTCTTTTTAGATATCTCTTCTTCTAACATACCAGTTAGTCCTTGCATCATCACAAAGGTACATTTTCTCAACAAATTATTAACTCTGATTTTTAGCTGTTTTCGAGAATTCATTTATCCGCACTGACTTTACAAACGTGTGTACACCATAAGACTACTGACGAAATACTGACTGCGTGTAAATCGTATGAGTCAGTTTTCGACACCAGCACTGGCGACAGCTACTGACCCTGTGTAAATCTGCCTTTAATTTCTATAACACAGTGAGAACATAGAAAATTATTGTGAAAAAATTCCGACGACCACAACTATTTTAAAGTCCGTACTATAGTGGTGCACTCCAAAACGCTAACTTTCTGGCAGTGGATATTATCTAAAGTAATATTATAAATAAATAAAACCTCTGTGTTTGTTTAAGTGTATATAGAGGGATAAAGATAGCCGTTCGGAATAAATTGATACACGGAATTTACAAAAAAGAGAGTAAGTTTGATAACCAGTGATGTCAATTTTGTATGAATATTTATTTCTAATATAGACGTGGAGTTTCGTTAAAAAGCTGCAAAGAGCGTGATAAGCTGTCAGTCTCGGCGATTATCGTAAAAGATTAATAACGAATGCACTCTTGGTAGAAAAAAATATCTGTAAAATGACATGAAACAGTGTGAATTTATTTCCAACAATTGTGACTTTCTTTCCCTATTTTTCAAACTGTAGAACATTTTGATTTAGTTCCAGCAGAATAATTGAAACTCACCCATAATGTTGGTCGATACTCTCGTCTTCAACAAAAGTAACTAATTTATTGAGCAATATAGGTCCAGCAAAACCTGCCATATCTGCTACTAGTTTTAACATTCCAATGCTATAGAACTGAACAGCGAAGCAGTGGTGTAGCGCACGTAAGAGAGAGACGTTTTGGCGTCGTGTAGGACGTATCAACACTCTGGCAGTCGGTGTAACTGGAGTTGATATTGATGGCTGCGTATCTCCAGTAGAGCCATATCCTAAAATTTAAACACTCATGAATTTATTACATATGATAATTATATTATCCAAACGTTTCATTTTCCTGATAGTGATCGGTATTCATAGTAGGGAATATATCCGCCGACTGGTCGTATCGATTTTAATTTTTTTAATGAATTTAAATTTAGTTTTTTTATTCTGAACTTTATTGTAATAATTTTATTTTCATTGATTTAATTAGTATTTTATTAATTTTAATTTCATTGGATTAATTTTTTTATTATTTGTATCTGTTTTCGAAATGAAATACTCCTAAGTAAGCTGTATGCGGCTACAATTGAGGTAACACCCAATTTGTTTGTACCCTGGTGTTAGTTATTGTAAATGTATTAGTATCTACCTTGTTGGCGCATTATTATTATAAATAAATAAGCTCGCATTGGAGTAGGGTTGCGGATTAATCCGGGGCGAGGTGGCGAATGCTAGTGCGACCCCATCTCGCCCTACCCAGGCGGACGACTGCTCACACGTGGTGGTTTTTTAGTCAGTAGGAGTCTGACATAACCCTCTGGCGCCCCCGCGCTGGAGGGTATCCATGAAGGATTTTCCCCACGTAAAAAAAAGGGTTGTGGATTAAGCTCTGATCCTTCTCCTACATGGGGAGAGACCTATGCAGTGGAATATTACAGGCTGAAGCGAAACATTTTAAATCCAAGTTCTAAATCCTATTTGCATGTATTGACAATATCAAGTATATGACGTAATTACATATAATAGTATAAAATATAAGTAATAAATAATAGAATAAACCAGATTTGTCAGAAAACGAAAATTATTTTTTTAATATTTTAAAATTATTACTACATGAAGTTTTAAACAAAATTTGCTGAAAATTTAATGCTCTATAATTTTTATGACACCAATATCATTGGAGCTATAGAAACCGAGATAATCACAAAAACTCATTTTTGTAACCTTTTTTCCTTGAATAACTTATGGCTCGGACACGAGATTTTATGACACTTGAGAATACCAAAGTGAAGGTGTATACAAGTTTAGAGCTTATTATCTGTCAGTGTGAGGTAAAACTGTTCATATGACTGGCCTACAATAAAGACGAAATAAATACTGAACCTTGTACTACATACACTGTACTGGAATTACTCAATATTAGCCAAAAATGTATACTTAAAGTCCTATATGCCTACTAATTCTAAACATTTTATTAGAAAAAGAAGAATCCACCCTATCTCTCATGACTATATATACTTTACTAAGTTGGCATTATAAATAATCATATATAAAATTATCCTTGTATTATAATGATGTCATACAAATAACAGAGCCTAAATACAATTCTATGAAATGGTTCAACATACTCGGTTTCAATCAATCATTTTTGTTATCATATGATTACAGTAGCACGCATCTAAGATATGAATCATCATAGTCATTTCAATTTTGTCATTTCATTATGAAAAATTCAACCAAGTGTATGTATAACATGCTTAACATAAATACACAAATATTATAATAATAAAAAATAAGTTGCTCTATTTTTTATTCTTTTTGTATAAAAAATGTATTTATTGCGGTAGGTATTATATATAGGCATGCAATGATTCATAGAGGTGGAGCTATGTGTTATTTAGTTAATGCTACTGATAAAGACATGTCATGAAATAACAAAATATTGTACCAGAGCCAATAAATGGTTCATGAGGCACTTCAGCAAACTGATGATAATTATCAACATTCCCAATAAGAGCTCTGTCCATTTTTGCTCCTATATATGAACACCTGTATCTGGCTGGAATGTCATAAAGTTCTTCTGGATCTTGCAACTTATTTTCAAAACCTGAAAAAATTGCAAAAATATTAATTCAATCGCCGATCTTGACAAGCTCAATTTTTAATGTGTGAAAATAATAATGACACTTAAACATACCTTTTTGAAGAAGTGGATTGACCCATGTAAAAGTAAGCTTAGACCACCAACTAGCTCCTTGCATAGCCGTGCCAAGAACACCCTCATCAACTTGTGGCAAAAGAGGGGTATATTCACTCTAAAATTTTTAACCAAAATAAGAAATGAATTCTATTAAGTATGTAAATATTTTACTAGAAAACTTACATGAGAATGTTGTGAACCAACAAGACACGGTGAATAAAAGGTTGGCCTAGAGTCACTTGATGGCAATAAAGTTAGGAAGTATATCACATGACAACATATCGAAGCTATGTAGAATTCCGTTGGAGCACTAGTTAGAGTAGAACTGCGTAGTGCTATTATGTTAAATATTACCAGCAACATCCATAATATGAGTTGACATAGAGGCCCACGAGAACTATGCCCAAGGCGATGCTTTAAAGCCAAAACATATCCAAAGTGAAAAAGCCATGACAAACACGCGGCTCCCGAAGTAAAGTAATCAATAGGATATAAAGTAAAATCTTTATTAGTCAAGAAAATGTATATTTCTATAATGGGAATAAAAACTAGAGCCAAAATTGCAAAACTACGCAGTGTTATAGCCCGCTCTTGCGTTTTTTCTCTTACTACCCAGTCTTTTCGATATCCAATGTAATATCCTGAAGTAATAGCAAGGATGAAATAAGTGGGTATTTGTAAGAACAACTCCTGGAAACACATTCCAAAATCTTTCGTCACATCGTTCCAGGGGACCAGACCCTGAGAGCCACATATATATTCCCATTTCCATGTAATATTCATGAAAGAAGTCATCGTTCCAAGTAAAACACTACACGTCTACTAGTTTAACTTTTTAAACATTTTAGTAACAATTTGCAGTACATAAATTATTTTGACTAGTAAACGTAATTTTAAAAAGGACACATAACTGGAGTGTCCTACTATTCCGGCTAGTAAATTTTATTGAGGATAATACTATATTTATTTTTCATCACAAAAGGATAACAACAAAATATACACTAATCATACGAATATTGACAACCAAAGAGTTGACAACTGAGTGAAACTGACAAATAGGACTGTTGATAAAATATCGAAATATCGATATTATTATTTAGAAATATCGATATTTATTACTAATATTTTTTTGGACGATAGTTCGATACTGAAATTCAAATATTGACATTCGATATTTTGAAGTAAAACTTCCTTACATAAGCTTGTCTTGGGGAGTAAACTGGGAAATACGTGATGAGACTGTTACGAAAAGTGAAATCGATTGAGGCGAACGGAAGTTGATAGGGACACATAAGTTAGTGAAAGTAGAAAGAGAGAGACTTATGTTTCGTAACGCATCAGTCGTGTAGTCTAAAGCTTACTTGTTTTTCTAACCGACTTTCAAAAAAAGGAGGAGGTTCTCAGTTCGACTGTATTTTATTTTTATTTTTTTTATATTTTATGTATGTTACTTCAGAACTTTTGACTGGGTAAACCGATTTCGACAAAAGAATTTTTAATCGAAAGGTGGTGTGTCATTTGGTCCCACTTAAATTTATTTGAAATCTAACAACCACTTTTCGAGCTATACCTAATAATGCGAATTTACTTGACTATTTTTTCGTCGACCTAGGTTGTATTATATCGCATAACTTTTTACTGGATGTACCGATTTTGATGATTTATAATTTAATCGAAAGCTGATGTTTGTTTATCATGTGGTCACATTTAAATTTTATTGCGATCTGATAACAACTTTTTGAGTAATCTTTGATAACGCGTATTTACTTGACTATTTTTTCATCTACCTAAGTTGTATTACTTGTCAATGTAATTGAAGTCGATTTTTTTTAAACTAGAACATCATAAACTTAATCTACTGAACTTTATTTACACTACATTATTTTTTCCTCTTTTAGTTTATTTATTTACATACTAGCTTTTACCCGCGGCTTCGCTCAAACTGAAGCCATTAAATAAGTAGAGAGATTTTATCTTTTGTAAAATATATTTTTAATAAAAAGTATCCAATATACCTCCAAGCATATATGTACAAAGTTTCATGATGACATAATAATATAACAGTCAACGCTGGCAAGTGTGAATGCATCTCATTCACGCGGAAACCAAAGCCTATTCTATATAGTTATCATTTTAATGGCGAACAAATTAACAGAAAACAAAGTTTAAGAGATTTGGGGGTCTACTTTGATCAAAAAATGATACTATCAGATCGTATAGAAAATATACTAATGAAAGCATATAAAAACCTGGGATTTGTTCTTCGCGTATGTAAACCGTTTACAAATATATTAGCTATTAAGTGTGTTTATTTTGCTTATGTACGGAGCATTTTAGAGTATGCTAGCCCTATATGTGGTCACCTCAATACCGCATTTATCAGCACCGCCTAGAACATATACAAAAAAATTCATAAAACATTTAAACTTTCGGTGTCGTAAATTTTGTGAGGGCTATGAAGATGGTTGCGCGGAACATGAAATGCTTTTGTTGGAGTAGAGACGTATTATTTTGGACATGGGTCTGTTCTATGACATAATAGATAGTAAGCTTGACTGCCCACACTTAGTATCTAAAATAGGTTTCCGAGTTCCTAAATATCGTACCCGTAATACATCTATGTTAGAAGTGCCTCAACATTATTCGAATGATTTAAAAAACCCGCTGTTACTGAGACTCCCTCATACGTATAACACATTATTTAAAAACGTCGACATCTTCACAAAGTCTAAAAGGATATTCAAAACCAATATAATAAAAAATACTATCTGAGTCACCGTAACAATGTATAAACTATAAGTATATATTATGTATCTGTATATAGATGATGTGTAGCTATTTATATACGCCTTTTTTACTATGTTATTTATATATGTGTATTGTTAAGTGTTAGTTAACTTTATCTCAACATCAAAATTCTCTTATAAGCATTTTTTGTGTATCAGAATGTACTGATTGTGACGGTTGTTTTCTTTTTTGTCAATGATATCTCCATAATACCAATTTGTTAACTTAAGGGAAACCTGTTACTGGCTATATTATTTGTTATATGCTTTATGATAAGAATAGTATATAAGAAGCTGTTGGTTCTCTAAATAAATAAAATAAAATAAAATGATAAATTAAGTAGTTTTCGGGTGAAAGCGTAACAAATAAACACATTCACATTTATATTATTAGTAGTAATTATCCTTAAACGAAATGTAATTTTCGTAAGCACTTCGCTACGCAGAGAAAAGGAAACACCTTCATCATTATGGGACAGTAATGAAGATATGGTCTTGAAAAATTTGTCTAATGCCAATCAATTTTTTGTCACAATTTTTGTTACAATATCTGCTGAATTAAAGCAATATTTAGATCAACTAAATATTTCAAGGTCGTTAATTACACTAAAATTTTGGATTAATAGTAAACATTTCACTCTTGTGCTATCAGAAATAGCTGTTAAATATTTGATTTCTTCCACAACATCTATAGTATCTAAACGAATTGCTTCTATAATCAATCTTTTAGTGCCTAATAATCGTAATAGTCAAGCAATTGAACATATAAAACAACGAGTATTTTTTAAACTCTTACTGAATATTTGTACTCATTATTGTTTTATTAAAATTGAAGACTAATTACGTAAAATCTTAAATTTTAATACACTTATAATTTAATTTGTTTAACAAATATACTGAATTACAAACTGTGTAAATTATTTTTGAGCCGACTTACGATTGTTTTTTTTTAAACAAAGCCAATGAAATCAAACCGAAAAACTATCGATATATCGAAATCGTTTTTTTTTTTTTCGATATTTCAAACTCTGATATTGATATATTTCTAAATACCGATATATCGAGAATCCGATATTTTAAAAAATATCAACAGCCCTACTGACAAACAAGCTGACAAACAAAGATCTAAGACCCAATGTGACCGCTTGTGGCAGTTTTCTGCCATTTTGGCAGATTTCGCTCCTAAATTTTGTTTGTGGCAGATCATGCTGACGATTTACAAAAGTGGCAGATTTTGACAGATTTAAAGGATTTTTGAGAAAATGCACATGGTCTAGTAAAAATTTTCAATGAATTGTCTTTTTAAAAATAATTACATTTGGTTTATTATATAGTTAGATCAAAATATGTTTCACCCAACTGGTAACATCTATTTCATGGCCTGATAATACGGGGATTTCCCTCTTATTCTGTTTTTAAACAAGTACGTCATATGATTGTGAACTGTAGTCTGTAATTAAAATAGGAGTATTCATATTCATATTATGATAAGAATATGAACACTATTCTCCTTTATTGATTTTATTTTATTTTACGTCTTTCTCGTTTGGTGAGTAATGTGTGCGGTTCTGTGTAACGAATCATAAATTATGAAGAGAAAATACGAGCGTGCTTATCGACCTGAGTGCAACAAGATTCCTTGCTTTCTTCCTGAAATAACATTCAAAAAGTGGATGACGAATTTCGACTAATTAAATATGACATAAGTGTAAGATATTTGTTAGAATCAAGTGAAAGTAGCACCTTAAGCACAATTTTGAGTGTACATAAATTTTGGGGAATGATTGGAAAGATGCTGGACGCGAATGGGGCTACAAAATATCCAAATATTTAAAATTTCGAGAAACTTTATTGCTAATGTCAAACGTTTTAGTTCGAGAGAGTATTCTCGTAGGTAAACCTGAAAAAAACCAAAATGGAATAGGTTCTTAAACAAACATGTTTCAGCTATAATTATCACAAAAGAGGGGATAAAGGAACACGAAGATTGTGTCTCCATTAAACCAAGTAAAAATATGCTTAAAAAAACATGTCGAAAAACGTGTCGTTTAAATCAATGCATACGGAGAATGAAGATGAAAATTTGGAGGCAAATGTTAATACAAACTAAAAGTAGTATGTAGTAGATGTAATACAGCTTATTGAAATTGTAAAATTATTATTTATTTGTTTTTTTAGTTTCTGTGATGGCATATTTTTGGCATTTTTGTCGTCAAGTGTGACAGATTCTGGCAGATTTTTTACCAGTCTGTGGCAGGTTCACCACTATTGAGACCATATTTAGACGGTCACACTGCTAAGACCATTAGGGGGCTGATCGACGGGCGAGTAAGACCGCGGTTTTAAATACCGACGAACCTGGCTCGCGGCTCGTTGGTGCTGATCGACTAGTGAGCAAAACAGTCGCAAACATGTCTTGTTCCGAGTCTGAAGCCTTGTGTTATCTCGCCATAGGATATTACGAAATTAAAAAAAAAACGCCCTAAAGTGTGGGTTAAAAGTTGGATTGAAAAAAGGCAAGCTTTGTCACATACCCATTTAATTCGAGAATTGACAGCAGAGCCACTTGATTACAAAATTATCTGAGAATGTCTGAGGAATCGTACAACGAGTTGTTATCTTTAGTGACACCTTTAATACAAAAACAAGACGCTATAATGTGACAAGCTATTTCTCCACATGAACGTCTGACTGCTACAATCAGGTACCTGGCAGAAGGAAAAAATCAAACCAGTTTGCAGTATCCTACTTTAATATCTAGGCAAACTTTTGGAAGAATTATTCCAGAAACATGTAGAGCTATTTACGGTGCATTGAAAAACGAATACATGAAGGTAAGTAAAATACTCGTATTTATTTGAAATTTTAATTTTTTTCAGAACAATAAGAAAATATTTGAAAAAAAAAATAACATCAAACTTATGGTAAAAAACTTGAAACATAATATGACACCTCCTTTAAGTTTCCTAAGTCAAACTGTTGATTATCTGCAGCTGTCTGAACTTGAATGAAACTGTGGTAGAGTTGAGATTGTGGACGAAAAAGTAGATGATTATCTGTGGCTGTCAGAGCTTGATATTGTGGTAGAGTTGTCGCAGTGGTCGTACAGATGGATGACCTAGTATTTACTGGAGCAGGTGCAGGCGTATAAAAATGTTGACCAGTCAAATAATTTAAATTTCCATGTTCCACGTTAATTTCTGTATTTATAGAGAGCCGTTGCATTTGCCCATAAAAAATTACATCGTTGATTCTTTCTCTGATAACATTTTCTGTTCTTTCGTCATTGTACTTAATTTTATAGCAACGTTTTTCCCAAAAATATCAAACTCGTCATCTTTTTGACTGAGTCGTTGAGTAATCAAACTAAACATATAATTTACATTGTCGTCTTTTCGTTTCCTTGTAAATGATGGAGGTTCAGGTTCAGGCATTGTAGCTGGAAATGGAGTTTGAGATGACTGTCCAGGCAATGAATTAAGCGATGGCGGTGGACTGGTTATCTGCAATTCAACAAATAATATACATAAAGTACCTTTTGTTTTGTTTCAGTTTCCCGATAATATAGAAGAAATGAAAATGATAGCAAAACAAGTGGCAGTTTCTTAATTGCCTTGGATCAGTAGATGGTAAACACGCCAAAATAGTTCCACCTCCTGGCGTTGGATCCCATTTCTTTAATTATAAAGGCTTTCATAGTATTGTTCTCATGGCAATTGTCAACGCAGATTACCAATTTATATATGTTGATGTTGGCATGAACGGCCGCATTTCTGATGGAGGAGTTTTAAAAAAAACCGAATTTTATAAGCGTTTGAATGAAGGTGCTTTAAATATACCCCCACTGGAAAAACCAACACAGGACTCGGATCCTTTACCATTTGTGTACATTGGTGATGAAGCTTTCGCCTTAAGACCAGATTTTTTGAAGCCATATCCACAACGAGAATTGAGTGATCATGACAAGATAATCTATAACTATCGAGTGTGCAGAGCTCGGAAGATAGTAGAAAATGTGTTCGGTATTTTAGCCACAAGATTTCAAATATTTCACAGAGCTATTAACTTTCAATCAGTTGAAGACATTAGTATCGTGGTATTGGCTTGTTGCACTTTGCATAATTATTTAAGCAAATCCAGAAGGGATTATATCACTCTAGGTGACAGTGACACAGAAAATCATATTACTGGTACAATTCAAGAAGGTCTGAGCCCGGATGGTATTTTAGAGCCCTTACATGTGACCCGTACTGGAAATTCAAGCAATAATGCAAAAAAAGTTAGGGAATGGTTTGTGAAATACTTCAATACTTCTGGGGTTGTACCATGGCAAGAAAGAATGCTAAATACGTAATTATAATAGGTACTCACGTCGTTCAGAGAATCTTGAGTTTATACTTGACTACGAGTTTCATCGTCGTCACTTCGAAGGGTTGACATTGATGCTGTAGCTGTAAAGTAATTGTCTGTATTACTGATTTGTTTCATTAATTGTTGTTATTTGTTAGATATGTATATATTTATTTATAAAATAAATAAAAATAAAAATAAATTTATGTGTTAATAAAAAAAACTACTTACATTACGACAATTGTAACAAATTATTTGTAAAATTACTACCTACATGATATACCTATTTAATCTCTGATTAAAATATTATTTTTAAAAAACCACTGGACCACGAAAATACTAGAAACCAATAAAAGTTGTTACGTAGTTGTTAACAACTATTTTTTTTATTAGTACTTAGTTAAAGATTTATAGTAAAATTGGTAGGTACGTACATACCTACCTATACTTACTTTCGATCGGATCGTTGAGAAATTCGAGCTCCTTATAATACCACAATTGGCTGATACAAATCTTCAACTCCGGAGCCGGTTTTCGGGCTTGCTTTAACCTTATTTCGTTCTTTCCTGTGGGAAGCTCGTAGTGACTGAATTTTTTTTCTTAATATCGGTTATATCCGAGTTTGGTTCATATTTTTTTGCAATCTCCACGAGTTTATTATATGCTGCAAGCCGGTTTGCTTTGTTTTTATACTCGCTTGATTTAGTTTGCCATAAATAGGGGCACTCTCGAAAGCCATTTATAAATTCTATTATAAAATCGTGGCTGCAAGTACGTAGATCCTTTATTATGACACAGACTGAGCACGTTACGAAGTTTGTTTACGAGTACACAGCTCTTCTGGCGCACGTCCGTCCTTTAGCGATGCCACCGAAAAATGACGGCTCGGCCGTGATCGACAGGCGGTTTTGCATGGCGAGCCGAGTAAAAAATATAACATGACGACGAGCCGCGAGCCAGGCTCGGTGGTATTTAAAACTGCGGTTTTACAATGATACACCGGCGAGCTTTACCGACGAGTCATAAAACCGCGGTCTTACTCGCCCGTCGATCAGTCCCCTTAGACCATAAGTATACGCAACAGATAAACTACTTGATCCTATATAGAGATGAACAGACTACAGTAATAACCCATGGTAATAACAATCAAGTATACAGAATACACTATACATTATCTATACATATATATTTTGGTGCGATGTTTTTTAATAGATAGAGTGATTATAGAGGAAGGTTTATATGTATAATAACATCCATTAAATAGTGGAGAAATACTGTTATTTTTGGGCTTTCTAATGTGATGTCGTAAATAATTACATTTTTTCCGCTTACATTGCAAACGCAGGCTGAACCTTGAAAGGCTTGTACACATTGAAAGGTCTACAGATAACTCTGCTATGCTATATGTCTATCTCTTATGGATATCCCCAAGAAGCTTATGGATATCCCATAATGACATTTTTTTTTGTCATTTACTTTTACGACAAATAATGGCTAATTTTCGAAGCGATTTTAACCAATACAGCATTAATCCCTATCTAATTAAATACCTTAAATACATTGTTGATTTAATATAGATCGAAATGGCCCTTTGCAGCATATGATTTAAATGAATATTTTCGAAGATATTAAAGATTTAAAAATTGCGGGACGTAGCGTTTGCGGCGGTTCCGGCCGGCCGGGGCGGCGCGGTGGGAACGTGCCTAAAAGTATAGTATAAAAAGTAAATAAGTAAAAATGTAGTATGTGAATTTAGATATCCCAAAGATAGCAGGAAAACTTCATGGTTTAGTGAAAGAAGAATTGTTTTACTCTAAAGTTAATGCGTGCGGGCCACGGGGTGTAATGAATAAATCAAAACTACTGGATCGATTTTAATAATTTTTTCAGTGAGTGACATAGGCTTATATATATTTTATACCCGTGCGAAGCCGGAGCGTGCCGCTAGCATTATTATATATAATTATTTTAAGCTAGGTAGACAAGTCAATAAATCAATGATATAATAAATCTACACCTCAATGCATTAAATCTGTGTTTTGTTTCAGCAGTCTGTGGTGTTTCTTATAGACATTTCAATAATCTGTAAGAAATTCAATCCATGGAAATTCACAACAAATAAAAAAGTTTTTTTGTGACAATAAATTATCCCTATACTGAAACAAGGTAAAAATCCCCTAGACAGTAATTCTTATCGTCCTATTGCTTTATCGTCTACTCTGGCAAAAGTTACTGAGCACCTTTTGAAAAATCGCCTGGAATGGATAGTGGAAAGTAGAAACATTCTGTCTCCCTCCCAATTTGGCTTCCGGAAGGGTTTCAGCACAACTGATAGTTTAAGCTTACTCACAACAGACATTCGATTAGCTTTTGCTAAGGGAGAATATCTTGTAGGCATTTTTCTGGACATAGCGTCTGCATACGATAGTGTCCTTCTTCCGATACTCAGGCAGAAAATGCACCAGCTGAGTATTCCGCCAAGAATGGCTCATTTTATATGTAGTATGCTATCTTGCAGAACAATATCTGTGAGACATCCACTATTCGTGCTTCCTCCCAGATTTATCTGGAAGGGTCTCCCTCAAGGCTCTGTCCTCAGTCCCTTGCTCTATAGTATTTATACACATGATCTCGATATGTCTGTTGATAGCTTTTGTAACATTCTGCAGTATGCAGACGACATAGTTTTGTATTATAGTTCAGATTCAGTAGAAAATTTATCTTTCCGCCTCAACTCTGCTTTACATTATCTAGGTCAGTGGCTGTGTGATAACGGTTTATCACTATCGATAAACAAATGCCAAGCTGTCACCTTTACCAGAAAAAGAGTAGCCCCTGCCTTTGATTTGTTTTATGAGGGTGAGCGCATCAACCTGGTGGACAAGGCAAAATTTCTTGGTATAATACTCGACAACAAATTGAACGGATTTTCCCACATAGAATATATTTCCAAAAAGTGTGAAAAGTCACTTAATGTATTAAGAGCAGTATCAGGTGTATGGTGGGGTGCACATCCCTACTGCTTAAAATTAATTTATCATGCCCTTGTACGTAGCCATATGGATTATTGTCTGTTTGTTTTAGACCCTATTAGTAAGTTGCTATCACAAAAGTTAGATAAAATCCAATACAAAAGCCTACGGATTATTCTAGGTGCCATGAAATCGTCGCCCACTAATGCCCTACAGGTTGAGTGTGTTGACCCTCCTTTGCAAATCAGAAGACAATTTCTAAGCGATCGTTTTGTCATAAAATCATTACAGCTGTCTTCCCATCCTCTTTGGCCTAAACTTAACAAGCTCTCCCAACTCTGCAACCCAAACCGGCCACGTTCCTACATTTTAATCAGCTACACCAAATTTTCAAACCTCCCAAATCCTTTCTCAACCTCTTGTATCAATCCCTTATTCTCTACTTCCTTCAAAGCCCTTACCTACAATGTTCCTATCGTCACAGATTTGGGTCTAAAGAAAGAAGATCCTGATATAAAGTTTAAATTTCAAGAAATTCTTCATCAAAATTGGTTAAATCATCATCACATATATACCGATGCATCAAAACTTTCCCCGTCCAGCTGTGTTGGTGCTGCCTGCTGGATCCCTAAATTTAAAATCATCCTCCAATTTAAATGTCCCCCTGAAACATCTGTGTTTACCGGTGAAGCTGTTGCTATACTGGAAGCCATCCTCTTTGCCCTCTCCCATGACTTAGGACCGACCGTAATCTTTACTGACTCACTAAGTTGTCTCTTAGCCATTAAGGAAAATCCCTTTCGTAGCAAATTAAAAGTTTCTATTGTTTTTAAGATTAGAGAGGCTTTGCTCTCTTGCAGTCAAAAGGGTCTGCATATTCTACTTGTCTGGATTCCAGGCCATTCTGGCATTGCAGGCAACGAGACAGCGGATTCATGTGCTAAAGCTGCAATCCAAACTGGTATCCTTGACCATTACAAAAACTCCTGCCAAGACCTCCGTTCCCTAGCCAAAATCCATATGGACAAGTCCTGGAATTTTTCTTGGAGTTCATCAAAATTGGTAAAGGGTAAATTTTACTCAAATATACAACCAGACATCCCAAGACGCCCTTGGTTTTTTCTTCATAGACATGCTAGTCGCTGGGTCACATCCAGCATATGTCGCTTGCGTCTTGGTCATGCGTGTACACCTGTTCACCTTGCCAAAATCAGAGTTCGTGACCACTCATTGTGTGAATGTGGCCTTGACGAAGGCACGGTTTCCCACATCCTTTTTTCCTGTCCCAAACTCCTCCGTCCTATATATGACATCCTTCCCTATGATATTCCCCGCCCTATAAATGTTCAATGTTTGTTGATGTTAGTGTTTAGTCCCTACTGTACATTTTTGTGTAAATATTTTGAAATAAATAAAATTAAGTTGTAAATAAACCATGTGTCTGTCCTAGTGTAATTAGTTTGTAATAGTTTAGTTACTAACAGTGGTTGTCTTAGTCTAACATTAAATGTTTGTGTTGTTTTAGGTTAAGGTGTAACAATGAAAGTCTTACTATTTTGCCTGTTTTCAAAATTAAATTGAGACTGTTATCTCAACTGCACCGATCAATCAATCTCCTACGTGTGTTCTCCACTCTACGTGACATTGGCGGAATCAACCGTGCTTCTCTGGCACAACTGAAAGCCATTAAACCAATCAATCAATCGACAATAAATTAGTGAAACTCAATAAGTAAATTGTTATAATTATTTAAATGAATAATTATTAAAACGTTTGAATATAATACGCAAATATGGAAAATAATTGTGTTTCTTTAAGTCCGAAAGATGAAGTTGATGGTCAGACTGATCCTATTGTCGATATTATTGATTATTTGGTGAGGTGTGCTAATGTTTCCCTTAAAAATTCTACTATCGATCAGCCTGATGTAGGAAACAATGAAAAAATTGATTATGCTTACAATCTTTACAAAAAATCCCCTACACACTTTTTAACCCAATTTGGCAAGTATCTTTGTGCAAATCACCTACAGTATTTTGAAGACATGAAAGGAAACGACGATATCCTCAAAAAATGTTTAGCCGATTTAAAACGTTATCATTCAAATGAATCTAGAAATAAAAGAATCAGAAATAGACGCTACAAAGCATTACAAAAGTTACAGCAAGATACAGATTATTTCAGTGAAAAACAAATGATGTACCGTAATCCACTTTTGTATGAACAATTAATAGGACAATATTTGACTGATGATGAAATAAGAGAAAGGGATGCTGTTGACAGGAAAGAGCTCACTTTCCTCGGTGTGATACTTGAGACTGTCGATAGAAATGAAATGAAGGAAATTAAGTATACACAAATGCTGACAGAAGATCAAGAGGTATCAAAAGGATTTCAGGAAACTGACAATAAAAGAAATTTTGAAAGACCTAAAGAGAAACAATGGGGTAGTTTTGACGTACCAGATGCAGAGTCTGCATATATTCCTGAAAAGCGAAATGAGTTGATGATAAATGCTAATGAAAGGAACCTCCTAAGAGAGGAATTCTTTCAAGAAATGTATAGTAGTTTTATTGAAGGCAGGGATATAAATTTTGATTACAATACTGTTGACAATGATGAAGAATATGATGACTTACAACAAATATCGCAAGATGCTGAAGATAAATATTTTGATTCTGAAGAAAATGATGTGGAAACATTAGAGGAGCACATGAATCTAGTAGAAGAATATGGAAAAAAGAAATCTATTGACTCTAATGAAAGTGGTCCAGATCCTTTAGATGTGTACATGCAACATATTTCATATAAACTTGAGCAATCTTAATTGTTTATCTATGCCATAATTTTTGTATTAAGTGTACATATTACATACCTAAATATAAATATGTAAAATGTACAAATATTTGAAGTTTTCAATTTTTAAGCTCATTACACATTATTTGATTAAACACTGGTAGTATACAGACAAGTATTTTGTTGTCTAGATGTCGCATTAATTTATTGTTACTGTGCATTGTTATTGTTATTATTATTTATATATTATTTACATGTTACATTAATTGTAACTGCTGCAGCAGCAACTTCGGTATGAAAAAACTGACTATGGGCAACACACATGAGTTTGCGCCATTTTTGGCACGAACTGGTGGAGGCCTTCATCCAGCATTGGACTGCGATAGGCTGAAGTGATGGATTAGAATTTCACATTATGCAAAAGTACAAACGCCCAGACCACAACAAACATCTTTATGGCCTATACATAATTATGTTTTTTATGTGCAGGGATTGAACCCATGACGGTTGATGCAACAGCCAGTTGCTGTGACCACTGTGCATTGGCAAATTTGCAGACCTTAAGTAAAACGTATCCACCATGCTATAAAGAAGTACCGTGTTAATAAATAGTGAGTACTTATTATTTTACACATTGTGTCTAATAATATGATGGTAAAACACTTGGAACAAACACACAATTTATTCTACGTATGAAAAATATTATTGTTACATATTAAAGTACAAGATAAGATATTAACATTTAACATGTTATTATTGCATATTATGATTTAACCATAGTATAACGGTTAAGTACAACTATTTTATGCAATAGTTTTTAGTTTAGGATCACCATACCATTAACACTGATAAGGAGTTCTTGGCCAATAATATTACTCTTACATAATTTATGGTCTAAGAAAGTTACTGCTAATGGCCAATGCTTAAAGAATAATAATAATGGATCGTTGTATATGTAGCGATTTAAAGAACTAAATTCTTCAATTACATAATATGTACATATACAGCATGACTGATTGAATACTGTCGATATTTGAGGACGTGATATTTGACGATCATATATGACAAAAGAAAGTACATATAACAAATATTAATAAACTTCTAAGTAAAATAACAGTTATCTAATTTTATGCGTCGTCTGGACGCCTTAGCTGCACTGTCGACACAAAACAAGTAGGTATGTACTATAGGTATAGGTAAGTACATTTAGTTATCGTGCACTCGTTTACTCTATCTAGGTAAATCACCTAAGGGGTGGGGGATGTGACGTGACATGAGCATCTCCAGACTAACCCTAAGTCATTCCGGATACGGGCTTTTAGGCAGAGCTTCTCTGCCCGGGCTGTCATCACCGAGGGACTTCGCCCTCGGGATCCTGAGTTTTGGCCCAACGGGCCAGTGCCACACCTATCAAAGGAGGCTATGGCAAAAACAATTAATTAACTATGGAACTAAAAAGGGGTTTCTGAGGCAGTTCTTCTCCTGATTGAGTTCAAGGGGACGCCGCGATCGATCCCGGGTGTCCTATCCGTCATCACGGTTATCAATATCGTAGCCACCGACCAGAGCGTTGGGAAGCGGTGGTGACAGTAAGAGCTCGCAAGTTAGGGAACGTCCGTCCGGTGGTCTCGCATGAAGCGGTGAGATGCCGTGGAGGTGTGTGCACGCGCTCCTATCCGCGCTTGCGAGGCGACGCTCACACTTCTCCACGGTGGGCGTCTTGGTGTCTCTATGGATAACCGTAAACGTACCTCGGAGCTCCTGTTATCAATCGTAGGCATCGGTTCTGCCGGACATGAAGCCATCTGGCCTTACTCGTCGAGCAGAGGGCGTACCAAGCCGGGACCGCATACGTCAATCGCGAGCGCACGTAGGCTCCTTAAACCTTCAGTTTAGTTCTTAACGGTAGTCTGGAGGTGAACACAGTAGAGTTTCGACCGGGCCGCCGATGCGTGGTTGACCACCTGATTGACGGTTCGAACCATTCGCAGCATCCGGTCGATGTGACACCCCAGATACTTAACTGAGGTCTTCCATTCTACGTCTTGGCCTCGGAGAGTAAATTGGCGCCACGGCTTGTACCCGCCGGTAAGCAGAGCGGCCGTTTTCCCAACGTTGACGGCCATTCTCCACTTATCCAGGGCGGCGGTCCTTCCTGGACTTGGGGAGGACGATGACCTTCCCTGTTTTCCACGCTTCGGGGAAGTGTCTCGTCTGGAGTACCCCATTAAAGAGTTTCGTGAGCGCCATGAGACATCCTATAGGCAGCTGCATCAATGCGGCATTGCTGATCCCGTTGCCATCTGGCCCCTTTCGACAGGGTGATGAGCTCATCACCCCGGAGCATCGGAATGAACTGCCACGTGATGAGGGCGACATCCTTGTTGTCGGTATCCAGTACATCTAGGCTGGTGCCTAGAATTACTCGGTATATGGGTCGGTGGGGAGGGGTCTAAACTGATCGAGAAATAGCTTACGTAATTAATGGATGTCCCCTTACGTAAGACTATACTTATTATAAGAAAAAATAAGAATAGGCCAACCCCTTCATATATTTTTAATATTTATTAAGAAAGAATCTAAAGGAAAAATGAATACGCATTTGGTTTGTTTTAATGTTTATTTTTCAAAGTAACAATTTATAGAAATGTTTATTAGTACTTACAAAGGTACTAATAATTTTTATTTTTTTATAGTAATAAATTTTGGTTTTAATTATTCATCTTTAACGACATTAGATTTTAGTCCAGGGGCTCAATAATAGAAACCATGCAATTACTGTTTAACTACAATATTAAAGTCGTCAACCCAAAATCGAGTGTTGTTTACGCAAACAAATGACGACTATTCTACAAGCGGGAAGTTCCCGGAAGCCACAATGTGGATGGCGCGGATTCGTTGCCATGGAAATAGAAATCGTTTGCCTATACGCATCCGAGCGAACCTCGGCACTCGCGCGGTTGCCCCTAATTTTTAAAGTAAAATTTTAACTTTGCGCATTTTTGTGATCTTACGTTACGATATCCGCGGATACTGATACGGATATTTAGTATCAAGCTCCGCGGATACGGATACGGATCTTTATTTACTCACAAACAATTGGTGTCGGTGCGTGACCTTGAAACGATAGTTGACATCACGCCCGCCACAACGAAAGACAGGACTAAGGTTGCCAGATCGAAAGACCCTATTATCGGGTGAAAAAAAACAATTTTTCGGGATTATTGGGTCTTTCGCCGAGAGAAAAAAAAAATTAAATTAAAGTTAATACATATATTTTTAAAACAACAACATTTAACGTTATTTTTACATCGTCCGCTGCCAATACAAATGTCTATATAAATAGACACTAACAAAAAAAAATTGAAAATGGCTTTCTCATTACCTATATTATCATATTATCAATAATAATCAACGAAATTGAATAAAGTAATTTATTTTATAACTTTCCACATGTAATTTCTGTTATTCAGATTTTACAATTTCTGTGATTTTTCACTATCTAAGTTGTAATCCAAACAATTCACTTCAATTTTGAGTGTGGGTAATTTTATTACCTCTGTTCTTATTAAATCCATAGAATGTTCAGTAAACTAAACACTCTTCCACAATAAGCATTGCTTACTGGAAAAGACAGCACTAAACACGATTTTTAACCGACTTCCAAAAAAGGAGGAGGTTCTCAATTCGACTGTATTTTTTTTTTTTTAATGTATGTTACATCAGAACTTTTGACCGGGTGGACCGATTTCGACAAATTTTGTTTTAATCGAAAGGTGGTGTGTGTCAATTGGTCCCATTTAAATTTATTTGAGATCTAACAACTACTTTTCGAGTTATATCTAATAATGCGTTTTTACTTGACGCTTTTTTCGTCGACCTACGTTGTATTATACCGCATAACTTTCTATTGGATGTACCGATTTGGATAATTCTTTTTTTGTTGGAAAGAAGATATCCCTAGTTTAGTACCATAATAAGGAAACCATGAACAATGATGATGGGATCCCAGAGAAATTGAGGGAAACTCTTAAAAATCCGCAATAACTTTTTACTAGGTGTACCGATTTTAATAATTTTTAATTTAATCGAAAACCGATGTTTGTCATGTGGTCACATATAAATTTTATTACGATCTGATAACTACTTTTTGAGTAATCTTTGATAACGCGTAGTTACTTGACTATTTTTTCGTCGATCTACGTTGTATTACTCGTCGATGTAATTGAAGTCGTTTTTTTTTTTCGTTTGCGAGCAAACACAATTATTTTTTAAAATAATTTTTTATCTTATTGCAACCTACTAATAAAATGGGCCCATATTTTGTCACTGGACATATTCATTTTTCCTTCTAAGAGGTGATTTAAATTAAATGTTTCTTTTAAAGAACAATGAAAATTATACAATTCATCATCATTGATGTCATTAGAAATGTTCAATTTTTCTACTAGATCCAAGAGCTCATTCCATGAGAACAAAGTCTTTTTTTAGTGAAAATTAGGAGTCTTTTTATAGAAGGAGTTCTCTCTGAAATAAAATCGTTCTTCTAAGTGCTTAATAGCTCGTTTGAAAAACTACTCCACTTCTTTATAAAATTGTTTCTTTTCAGCATCGGATACTCGTAATTGATATAGATCTGTTCTTACTGCTATAGAATTTATCTTGCATTTGGCCTTTAAGTTGGCTAGTAGCTTTCTCATTACAGCATCTTTTTTTTATACTTATAGACAGTTGCAACACCAGAAGCATCTACACTACCTACACTACCCCTAACCCCCGTCAGGACACCTTACTCGCCACAGAAACGCAACACTGCTGGAAATCAGTATTATTTAGAATCAGTATTATTATGAAAGTTAGTATGTACGTTAAATGGAAGTCTAGAATAAAATGAAAGGAGATTCATAATAATACATAAGTTACTTCTTCCGCTACTTGTACCGTGTGGTGTCGGCTGAGTAGAATAGCACCACCCCCTTTCTTCCCGTGGGGGTCGTAAAAAGCGACCGAGGCATAAACCTGGCTCAAAATCATCAGGGTCCTGGTGAAGGAAAACTTCATTTAAAACCCGGAATGGGGTCTCCGTCAAGCATTCGTGGCATAGCTCTAAAATGCAAAAGACTCCTGTAGCCGAACTGGCTCCACATGTATCGACTCGTCATTCCTGTGGACCTAGCCAGTGAGGTCGACAGGGTGACGCAGAGCTTAGGCAACCTGCGTTTTCCTAAAGAGTGTCCTAGGCCCAAGCTCTAAATTTTGAGTAGGATATTTCCTGCTGTGCTCTTCCTCAGTTGCATAACAACATGCCGATACTGCCGGAGCGCCGAGTGGCAACGTTCGTTTGACGAAAATTCGGCACTTAAAATTATTGTTTTCTAAACTGAAGTTGTTTTTCGTGAGTTTTTTTTTCTTTGTCGGGACTCGGAAAGGTATACAAAATTTCTGGAGAATCTCGCCAAATCCCGACCATCAGGCAACCTTAGGTAGTATTATGTGCGTATTACTTTTGTTTAGCAACCAGGTCCCGGACACGTCGGGCGTCTAAAAAACTTAATTAACCGCGATAAAATCCGAAAGAGTAGTTTCAATAAAAAAGTTATTTCTTTTTCATTGTCTTATAAAAGTAATGTCATAGCTTTATATGTGCAATAGTGATATCATATGATAGTTGATTTAGTATATTTGAGTTGCTATTAGTATGATAACTTACAAGAATATATGTTTGTAATAAAATGTGCCAAATATTTTTTAATTATACTACTTAATCATATAATCTAAGTTATTATGCAACATTTTATCCTGTCAATTAAATTTGAAAATTAATAAAAGATCCGTATTAGATCCGCGAGAAAAGTGGCGGATACGGATACGGATACGGACCTCATTTTTCCCGCGGATATCCGCGGATACGGATACGGAAATGGATATCCGGAACATCACTAGTAAAAACTATTGAGACTCCCTCCCACCCCCTTGAAAGAAAAAAAAGACATGGTCGACCCCCTCTCTCCTAAATCGTCTTACGTAATAAATAAATGGTCCTTACCTATCTTGGTATTTCCGGCGTATTTTAAAATGGAATCATACTTTATTTACAACGATTATCAATCATTAAACTAACTACCTATTTACATACTAGTAGGTCTGCAGTTTTTTAGAAGTGTCAGTGTTATTTTTTAAACAAACCGGTCAATATGTAATTCACGATTTTTCCGCATTTATCGCTCACTTTGCAACACATTAGCATACGGACATTCGTAAAACTCCATTTACTATTTATTTTACTAAAAATAATAATCAATTAACCAGCTGACGGGGGTTGTGGGTGGTGGGTATCAAGCGGCACAGTCAGAGGCGTAGGTACCGCCGTATCAGCCGTATCAGTGATACCTCCTCTAACGAGAGTAAGCAACAATTAGTAAAATGTTATCCACGATGTCACTTTATCTCGTGCTTCACGGGAAAAACATATAAAAAACTGTCATACGTGCCTATAGATTTTTCGCTCCAGAAATGACAAAAGTCAAAAAAAGCAATCCATATTCTCTTTTATGAGAAATCTTTACCCTTCATTTGGACCCCTCAGCTAATTTTGATACAGGGCCACTGCAAGGCACGCTACGCCACTAGGCACAGTACAACACCAAGCACCCGCACGCGCCGCCGGCATGGCTGGAAATGTGCCTACACTTCATTTATTTAAATTGAAATTTATAGGAATTTGGTCTAAAATTAAGTAATTAAGTATCTATTTTTTTTTTACATGAATAAGAATCATGTAATGAGTATCCCCCTTAAATATTGATAGTTTTTCATCAGTGACCCTGTATACATAACGAGATCAAATTCAAACAATATTTAAAGCTAATAATAATAATATAAGTTTAGAACCTCTCATCCGTTCATAGAATTCGGTCGATGGTTGGAATGGAAATATGGTTGATGTGGAGGTGGTTGGGTTGGATTGGAAATTTGATTGGTTTTCTGGGAATCAGTTAGGTACCAACGTTGATTGAGGAGATAATCATTCAGCCTAAAAAAGGTATTGTTCCTTTTTTCATTTTGAGCATGTTTTACTATATACGCGAACTAATAATTTTTCTTTTTATCTTCTCACAGATGATGATGACGATGGAGACGTGATCGCGTGTAGCTCTGACAGCGATTCTGACAGTGAATCAGAGAAAGAGATGAAAGCTACTCGAGCTGAAGCGAGAATGAAAATGTAGTTATTTTTAATAACTTCATTGAAATAAAAGTTAAACAATTAAAAAATTATGCTAGAATAAATTATTCATTAATTAATATACTTATTACCAACATTTCCCTTCATTCCTTACACCGAAATACAGCGAGTGACAAATTTTCATTCATAGTAGCACATAAACTAACACCAGGTAAATTTTTAATTGAGAGGGAATCCCCTAAGAATTTTTTTTTCTATGTTCAAGCAGCCAGCTGACGTATAATCTGTGTGTAAAAATGTTATGGGCAGCTGACTTTATTTTTTCTTCAAAATATTAGGTACCTAACTAGCTTTTTATTTTCAAAAACCTGTTTAGTTAGTTCCCACTATCACAGGTTGGCCGAAAGAGATCTATTCTAGAGATAAGTCCACCGTTGCTAACTAAATTTGTATATAAATAACTACAAAATTTTAAGTGCAATAAAGAATATATAATCTTATACTATTAAACGAGCAATTCTATATATATATATATAGAATCTGAATCTCGGTAACGGCTTCAACGATTTTCATGAAATTTAGTATGCAGGGAATTTGGGGGAGATAAATAAATCTAGCAAGGATTCATTTTTAGAAAATGTCGTTTTATCCTAGTTTTTAGACAATGAAAAATATCGATAGAATACAAAGGTAAATTTCGCATATGTCAGTAAAGTTGTAATAGCTCAGATGGGAAATACAATGGTTCAAATCCTCGATCAATTATTATTTTTCCTTCTTTTTTCTAATTGCTCTCGTTATATTTTATTTAATAATGTATGTAAAATCGAAAAATATTATTTATATTTTATCATTATTATTTTTTTTTTTTTTTTTTTTGATTTTTTATATTTTTTATCATTGTCGGTAAAAAAATATTATTCATATTTTATAAATATGTAATTCTTATTTAAATATGATTTCCAGAAAACACAATTTACTAAAAATACCGAGCTAAGCTCGGTCACTCATGTACTAAACTATAATCCGACAAATTTTAAGGAATGACTAAAGGACTAAAAAAGTTTTTTTTTCATGCATGGGCTGCCCACGGAGTCGCAACTGACAGTCGCTAATATTCATAATAAAAAATCCCTTATGCATTTTACGAAGTTTCGATTGGGAGAAAATGATTGACCGAATTTGTACCTGGCTCCCTGACCATAACACCGCCTTTTCTAATAGAGGATTCTCTCCTTCAGGACGTAGGTAGTGATAATAAACAATAATTTTAGTAGACAATTAACATCATAAGATATCTAACAGCATCAATGTGATCAATATAATTATGAAAAATGATAAAAAAATGAGTGTGCTTTATACTACACGACTGAAGTAAAACTTACGAAACGTAACTCACTCTCTTTCTATCTTCACTAACTTATTTCTTCCTCTCAACTTCCGTATGCCTTGCCCGATCACACTTTTCGTAACGCTCTCGTTATGCATTCACAAGCTTACTCCCTAAGTCAAGCGTACGTAAAGAAGTTTTACTAAAACTACAATAAAAGGTAAGTAGGGCTTGAGCCAGAATACTAATTACGAAGATTCATGCGACGACGCAAGCATGTCGATGTAATGAGCTGGAATGCTTTGGCGTTTATATGGATGACATTAAAATTTTTCACTGAATTTAAGAATAGAAGGAAGTTTCATAGCCTTTTTAAGCATGCAGCAGATGCACAGATTCATAAATTAGGTACTATTCGGAGTTGATGCCTGTTATGTGATACGATAATTAAAAAAATAAATAAATGAATATCTACCTATACTAATATTACAAAGCTGAAAATTTGTATGATTGTTTAAACGCGCTAATCTCATGAAGTACTACTTCGAATTGAAAAATTCCTCTTTGTTTCGGATAGCCCATTACACCCAACACAGGAAAGCTATGGGCTGTTTTTCATATTATTTCATGTTAAAAATTTACATAGGTAAAAAGCTATTGCCTGGAGCTTAGTTCCAACAGATGTGGAGAAAAATATTCTGTTACAAAAGTGTTTATAAATAACGTAAAATATTTTGATAAATCTCTACGTTTAGTATGTATAGTACGGTAGGGTAGTTAGGTTATATGTACAATATGCCAGAATCTTAGATCTATTATCGTTATTTTACGGTTTCGAAAAAAAAAATAATTAAAACAGAACACTATTGAGGTTTGCTTTAATTATCTTTTTTTTTTAATTTTATTATATTACTCTCGCCAGTATATTTTTGTCAACAATTTCCTATAGTCAATATCTTTCTCTATCATTTGTTTGAATTTGGGGATAAAAGGCTGTATACAGTTTTTCATTTAAAAACAAATGAGTATTAAAATTTACTTCAACAAATTTGTTTCTTTATTTAAATAATAATAATTGTGTTTGCTTGCAAACGAAAAAAAACCGACTTCAATTACATCGACGAGTAATACAACGTAGATCGACGAAAACATAGTCAAGTAACTACGCGTTATCAAAGATTACTCAAAAAGTAGTTATCAGATCTCGATAAAATTTATATGTAACTACATGATAAACATCAGCTTTCGATTAAATTAAAAATTATCAAAATCGGTACACCCAGTAAAAAGTTATTGCAAATTTTCGAGAGTTTCGCTCGATTTCTCTAGGATTCCATCATCAAATCCTGGTTTTCTTATCATGGTACAAAACTAGGGATATCTTCTTTCCAACAAAAAAAGGATTATCAAAATCGGTAGATCCAGTAGAAAGTTGTTGCGGATTTTCGAGAGTTTCCCTCGATTTCTCTGGTATCCCATCATCAGATCCTAGTTTCCTTATCATAGTACTAAACTAGGGATATCCCCTTTCCAACAAAAAAAGAATTATTAAAATCGGTATATCCAGTAGAAAGTTATGCGATATAATACAACGTAGATCGACGAAAAAAGCGTCAAGTAAAAACGCATTATTAGATATAACTCGAAAAGTTATTGTTAGATTTCAAATAAATTTAAATGGGACCAAATGACACACACCACCTTTCGATTAAAAGAAAATTTGTCGAAATCGCTCCACCCAGTCAAAAGTGCTGAAGTAACATACATTAAAAAAAAATACAGTCGAATTGAGAACCTCCTCCTTTTTTGGAAGTCGGTTAATAAATAAATAGGTATATAGTAAAAGAAATCACGCATTAATAGTTTTATACCTGTTTTGTAATCCACGTGCTTAGGGTTTCGACAATGGACCTTATGCGTTTCGTCCCTTGCTGTGCTTTATGATCGCCGGCAGACGCGAAGCAGACGCCGGACGGAAAACGCGACTCGTGCTCCATGTGTTGTGGCATCCTGTAGACCTTAATCAGTGCTTCAAAGTAGTTCACATGACTCTGTATTAAAATGCTCTCGGTAAGAATTTTATTTTATTGTATCAGATTAAACTTATAATATTATTTTAAAATCTAAAATAAAGTTTTCTTAAGAGGTATATATTTTTTTATATCTTTAGTTTTTTGTAAATATAGGTACCTATTTTTTTTTTAATATTAATTTATATCATTGTTTAGAAGAAAATTAGAAAATTTAATTTTTAAAATATAATTAAATTTAATCATTATTAAAGACTATAACATGTTAAAGTGATTTCTATTTAATACACATCATAATTAATTTTCTGTATTAATTTTCGAGTCATTAGAATTAATAAAAAGCGCAACAGAAAAAATATATAATTACCTATAAGAAATAAAATTCAAAGTTATATGACAAAAATTGCTTTTTGACTAGCTAAAATTAATATTTTTTTGTTGACATCCAATTTTTATTTTCGATGGTACCTATTTCATTTGAAGCATTGTTTTTAACCTCCTTGGAATATTCTTAATAAAAAATTTACCTGTGTTTATAGCTGAAAAGCTAGTGATATAAGTAATACACATTATTATTGGTTAAATTGTAAAATAGTACATTAAAATCAAATAAAGTTTAAAAAAACGATATATTTTACACAAAAATCATAAGTACTAAACGATATATGTATAAGAACTTATAAATGTGCTTTAGTTGAAACTCTTATTATAAAAAGCAATCATTTTAATCAATCATTAATTGACTAGTTTTATAGTGTTGTAGTTTTACGGGAACATGTCATTCACTTGTACTCATAGTACCTATGTGGGGTTTCCTATCTCTTTCGAAAATCATGTTCAAATCATCAAAATAGCTCGATTGAAATCATGATATATAGCAATTAAATTAAAATCTTCACTTTTAGTCGCTTTCTACAAGATATCCATTTAAGTAATTGTCTGCGTTAGGTAAAATGAAATAACCATCTATTACGTTCACGATTGCAAATGTAATAATTAATAAGGCACCGTAAGTGGATTACGTCTAATAAATTTGACATCTATTTATGTAAAAATTAATGTTGCTAAGCACATAACTCGAGAATGGCTCGACTAATTCGGATAATTTATTTTTTTTATGTTCCATAAGGCCCACGGAAGTTTTTAATACTAAAAAAAATACTTTTAACCATCGGCAGAACGAAGTGTGTCCGGGCAGCTAGTATTACAATAATAATATATCAAAGTAAAGATAAGTAGGTATTTCTATCTGTGATCGACAACGTAAAATAGGTTTATATAGAAGTACTTCCTTTTTCATTACTGATTATATATATATTTTCAATTTATATCTTGAAGCCAAATGAAAACAATCGACTTTTGTGACGACACACAAAATGTAGGGAAATCGTATAACTAATGGTGTCGGCGTAGCAGACATTGTCGCGTGGGCACATCTTTACCTTGGGAGTGCGACTGGTCATCGACACATAAAACATGTGAAAGTGTTAATATTTTTTCCTTCACCCACACGAGCGGTTCTAGTGCAAACAAAGAACTAATAATAATAAATCAATAAGATCTACCTAAATGTTGACAATAAGAATCATAATGCTTACCTATGTGCTGAGCAAGAAACTTTATGTTTAAAAATATAGGCTACCGTGTACAAGTTGCATCCTACAGCGACAGCTAATGTTTTTTCTGATTTTAATTGCGGAAACTAATGTAATTAATTTAAATGTACGCTAAAAATACACGTTTGGCTAGTATGCTACAACAATGTTTAATTAAAACATATACCTATATCAATTTAATTAAAACGAATATTTCAATAACATCAGTCGTTCATCGACGCGAGAGCGTGGGCATAAAACCGCCCATGGCGCCACTCCGTCTGCGAATGACTGGTTCCCACGCCCCACTCCAAGTAACCCTGCCTAGCTTACATATATATACATATATCAATTTAAAAAATAATAAATAGATGACTCAAAACTTTCACAAAAAATATATTAATACAAACTTTTATGGAAGTGCGTGAATAATTAATTATGTTCGAAACCAGTCGTAGACTGCGACCTGCCAGACGTATATATTTTGTAGTCTCGTTATTCATTAAATCTAAGTTTTAAACACAGCATTAGTCATAAAAGTATAATAGAGGAGAGGCCGTATAAAAGGGACATTTTCATTTTACATGTCCTAGAAAAGAAACACGATAATTTTTTTTAAATTAATTAGTCGGACCCATTGATAAAGTAAGAAACGGACCTTATAATAAAACTTTCGTTATATAGCTAACAAAAACAATGTTGTCATTAGTCTTTGTTAATTCTTTTATACTTATTTAAAACATTAAAAAAATGTGGATTTTATCCCTTTCATAAATATATGCAGTATTGAAAGGGACGCGCGCATTTTTCAAAGGGACAACATGTAATATCACATAAAATTACACTTTATAAACCAAATTACAACTACATCTTAATATTTCGACTAGCCCGTTGGCGCAGTTTGTAGTGGCCCTGCTTTCTGTTCCACGGGTTGCGGGTTCGATTCCCGCCTGGGTCTGGGTGTAATATTTGTATTTTATATTTATATATGTATTATTTCTATGTATATTTATAAAAAAAAATAGTTATAACATTCGTCTGTTACCTTTAACACAAGAATTAAGTTGCTTATCATAGGAACAGACGACCGTGTGTGTATGTTATATGATATTTATTTATTTATTATTTAGTGCATAATTAGGATATTAGTAAGTTTATGTTTTAAAATCACATGTCAAAGGGACGAAGTTATATTCACCTGCTTTGTTGTCTTGCCGTTGCTCGAAGACTTTTGTCTTCAAGCATTGCGGAATTTTCGAAATGAAGACTCGACGACGCCTCTCAAACGTCGCCCAGCCCAAACAAATTCTCCTATCGGCCTCCTTCTCGGAGTTCTTGCAGCCTAGTTGGATGGGTATGGCCTAGGTAAACATAATCCAGAACAACTTCGAGAAGGGTACCGTTGAGCGATACCGATCTCGCTATGACTTGGTTGTTAAATATAACTTTCGTTTTGTTCAAGTTCATAACTTCATACCGAGACCGACTATTCGGGAGGACTAGTTTAGACCGCCCATAATTTGGCCTAGCTCATCCAATGTCTCCGAAAAATGACGATATCGGCGAAACGAAGGTACGAGATGTATTCGTCGTTGACGTTGATGCCTCGTCCCAGCCAATCCGACGTCTTAAAGACATCCTTCAGCGCAGTGTTAAACAGTTTTGGCGACATTACGTTGCCCTGTTTTACCCCGTAATGAAGGAAAATAGGTCTATTCGCTGGTCCTGAAAATGGATGGTCATCGTCACCGCGTCCTGCATACATCTCAGTACCTCAATATATCACCAGTCGATATGACATCTCTGCAGAGACTACATGTCAGCCCAGGTCTCGACAGAGTCAAAGGTTAACTCGTAGTCCACAAATGCCATACACAGCAACTGATTATACTCTTCAGTCTTTTGTATAATCTGCCGAAGAGTATGCATGTGGTCTACGGTGCTGTAGCCATTTCGAAACCCAGCCTGCTCCGTTGGTTGGAATTCGTCGAGTCTTTTCGAGGATTCGTAATGACTCTCGAAAATAACTTATAGACGTGGCTCAAAAGTGAGATCGGTCTGTAATCCTTTAATAGAGACTTATCGCCTCTTTTGTAGAACAGTACCACCACACTCCTGGACCACGCCTCTGGCGTGGAACCCCGGTGGATGACAGCGTTGAATAGTCTCGTCAAGGCTAAGGCTAAAACAAAAGGTCGTCCTGCGGCTTTATGGAGCTCGGTCGTAACTCCGTCACCCCTCCCCCTCCCCGTTTTAATCTGCTCGTCTTTGGAAATCTTTTGATCGCCTATTCTGCTCTATAAAAATTGAAATATCTCTCGTATTAGAGCAGCGAAAGTCTGTGTACAAGTTTCCGTATCTAAGTAAGCTCTTGAGTAGCGGACATCTCGTGCCTACGGCGCATCAGATCCAAGGCTTCGAGAGATAGTTTTGACTGTTTTATTGATTTCGTTGGTGGAAAGTGTCTGCGACCCAGTGTACACACCGTTATTGCCACGTTGTCGACCATCTCGTCCAGATCGCTAGTAGTTTTCAGCGAATCGAATCGATTTTGGAGCTTAAGATGGAACTTCTTGGAGCCATATAGTATTTGGGGCAGCGTATGTCGGAAAATAGATTTCATCAAGCGAACGCGCTCTTTGCGTAGGTTTAGGTTCAGTGTCCCGTAACAGCCGGTTGTCACTGCCGATGTTTTACATGTTAACCACTAAGACATCTCTGTTTATATATATTTTATCTGCTTAGTATAGTTTTTCGTCAAAATATCCGGGCTCTGCCATGTCCACTGCCTTTGGGGCTTCTTAAAAAGCCTCTTTGGATCGAGGAAGTTGACGAGCATCTGCCCCCCTGGGATTCCCGCGCCCCAATCTGTGTGATCCGATTTTCGATTCACTTTAGCATTGAAGTCTCCCAAAACAACGTTGTAGAAGGCCAAAATAGTACCATGTATGGCCCTTGTAATATTTTCATACAAGGTTTCTAGGAAGGGGAAGGAGGACCTGTTAGTGAGTTGAAGTTAAGTACAAGATACGCTACCCAAGTCGACACACACTGCTGATTTCCACAACGCTGTTAGTGAGAGTGTTGTGGACCAGAAAACTGATGCCACCTTTGGAAAGCTCATCACCTTCACGGAAGTGGAACAAGTACCTGGAGTCCAGGATCATCGTGTCCTCGCCCTCTCTTCGGACGAGACGACCCCAGTATCATCCACTTAATGTGACTCATTTCTACTTTAAGTTCGATGAGGTGATGGTCCAGCAGTAGAATGCTTCTATTGAACGTTGCTAGGTGTAGTGTTGGGTGACAACCTCCCGTAACCCGGTGATTCCTAGCACTCTCTAACCACCGTTATTACGACCACTGCCGTTTCCCGGAATAGTGGGACTGCCGGGAACTGAAGGCTTAAACTTCTGCCGCGAACTCATGAGGATTTTACTCTTAGTCACCTCGCTGGGCAGACGGGTTAGTGACCGCAGGGCTTCCTTTGTCGCACCGATGACGTTGCTGCACGTTTTCGGTCTGTGTATTTAGCAGTGTATGAATGTAGTCGATAACAATAAATACTAATCAATAGAACAGCAATTTATAACATTTTAAAGATTAATTTACAGAGGTAATAAAAATCTTAGTTTAAAGTGCAAAATAATTAGGAGCTAAGCACAGCTATGTTTGAACTGATAAAAGCGTGAAGTTAAGAAAGAAAGCACATATGGGTGATTATTTTGAGATGTGCATATCACGCGGCCCTCCATAAATAACTACTTAGTTAAATATAAAGTTACGTTTTTTTTCATTTCACGTAAAATGTAGTTGCAGCACTATATACAGATGTACATAATATATTCCTATTGTTATAAATAGCTTAGTTATGTTCGTAAACGTTCCTCAAATCTCATCACCATTCGTGTCCCAATCTCCAAATTTTAGCAGTTCATGCTCTTGAAGTTATAAAAATACTCTAAAGATCGTATTTTTAAGAAGTTATTTAAATAGTACACAACATGTTTTACCAATTATAAAAATTATACATATTAAAGAATACTTTTAGGCAATTTGTGACGATTTTGAAAATTGTCCCAACACTTCCGACTCACTACCATTTGTTCATACAGTCGGAGGGTAATTTTTTTGTGCATAGGGTAAATTGCTATCTGTAGAGAACTCGGTGGTCGCGCTCAGTTCTGCCTCTCGACTCGTGCGGGTAACACATCAAAAAGTGTTTTGGCGCCAACTCTAGCCTACCTTAATCGCCCAGAAATTGTGTTTGGCAAAAAAAAAATCTCCTTACCGTTCGAGATTTCCCTGGTAAGTCTAATATTTTTATTTAACATTTTTATGCATTGTAACAGTCGCCATAGGATACTCTTTGAGTTGATTAAGTTTCTAATTTTTTAAGTTCTACAAAGAACCTATAATGTGAAGAAGTATACAAATATCTAATTACCGTTTATATAATTACCGTTTTTCCCGTTCGTATTTTGGCGAATGGTAATGAGCAATTTAAAATGGTAATTGGCACCAGCATATGCTGGTCTCTTATTATATTAAATCTTCTTACTCCGCTAGTCCAGCCCAAGGTAGAATTATTATTACCAACGCGTGACCCATTGTTGATCTTCCGGTATGAACTCGCACTTTCGCAACAAAAAACCTACTAACAGACTACCCACCTACCACTAACATATCATCATTTCAGCCTATTGCAGTTCACCGCTGGACACAGACTTCCACAAGTTCACGCCAAAAATGCGTGAACTCATGTGTGTAACCCATAGTCACCGCGGTGGGCGCACGAGTTGGTGACCGCAGGACTGGCTTTGTTGCACCTAAGACGCTACTGCCCGTCTTCGGCCCGTGTATTTCAAAGCCAGCGGTTAGATGATTATCCCCCCATCGGTCAGCTTCTTAAGTTCCAAGGATGTAGTTGTTATCCCTTAGTCACCTCTTACGACACCCACGGGAAGAGAGGGGGTGGCTAAATTCTTTAGTGCCGTAGCCATACAGCAGACCACTAATATGTATATATATATTTATCAGAGTAAAAATGCCTCGGAAGAAACAGCAATCGAAAGAGGAAACATTGGCCAAGGCTAAAATCGCGCGTCCGAAACGATACGCTAAAATCCAAGCTGAACCTATTTTGTATGCACTTAAAAATGAAAAAGAACGTCAGCGATACAAAAAACGAAGAGCTAGAAGGCTACAGAGGAAGAAATAGAGAGAGAACTTTAAAAAGCATTTTCAAAAAAAGAAATTAATGAAGGAAGGAGTTAAATATACAAGCGAAAGTCCCAGTAAAAGTGAAAATAATGGAAATAATATTGAAAAAACACCCAGAAGACAAAACTCAATTTGTGAAAATGGGCCACAATCATCTACATCTAACGATCTACACGAAACATTAGTCAATAACTTGAGATGAAAATTAAGGAAGATGCGCTACATAATACAAAAAAAGACTAAATTTACAAATCACAATTAGAATCTAAAATAAATATAAGACGAAAATAATTATAAGACTGAAAAAAACGACTGCAAAGTCCTAATTCTAAAGTAACAGCACTAGTTAGAGACAAAACCAAAGTAGAAGAAGCAAAGAAAAAAAAATATTTGGAGAAGCAATGAGAAATACGTTAGAAGCAAATTACAAAAATAAAAAATTGAAGAAAGAAAAAAGAGAATTTAGTGATGCTGTCATTAGTAATAAGCTGATTTTGAAAGATCTTAAGATTTTATCTGAAACTAATAGATTTCAAGTGCGAGAGATAAATAAAATTAACCAAAGAAATGTTAAATATGAGAAACTAAAAGAAGACATTCAATTATTTTTTGACCGCGACGACGTTTCTAGGGCGACCTCAGGCATAAAAGAATTTATTACAAAAAAGAAAGGGAGAAAGCAAAAGCGGTATTTGTTAGATACAATAACAAAACTTCACAAAATTTTTGAAACTGAATTTCGCAAGGTAAGTTACTCTTACTTTTGTAAACATAGACCATTTTGGGTACTTATATCTAATGTAAATCAAAGTGATACGTGTCTCTGCAAATTTCATGCAAACATAGATCTTTTGATTCAAACGTTGCACAAAAAAAAAAGATAATTAAATACAACAATTCTAGCAACTTAATTTATTAATTAGTATTAACATTCAGTTTTTGAGCAACATTGTATTGATTGATTATTGTCATTACATTGACTATTGTCTATTTGTTTATGTTGCTCAAAAACTGAATGTTTACTTGAACGGTGTAATTTGTGCAAAAATAAAGTCGATAACGAAGATCCAGTATCATTCAAAAAATGGGAAAACTCGATAAGCACTTACGTAGTTAAAGGCGTAGAGAAAACTAAAAAGATAGCTATTCCTAGATAAGCTATTGCAGAATTAGAAAATAAAATTCCTATATTTCTGAAACATGAAGGAACACGCAGGTGGCAATTTGCTGCAGTAAAAGATCTGAAGGAACATCTCAAGGGCAATGAAGCTATCATTCACATAGATTTCAGTGAGAACTATGCTTTGAAATATGGGTCGGAGGTTCCAGCTTTCCACTTTGGAGGAAGTAGGCAAGAGCTAGAACTTCACACTGCAGTTATATATATGATGGATAATATATTTTTTTAATTTTTATATAGGATCTCATCGTCTAACTTCAATTTCATTGAGTTTTGAACTAGTGTCTTAGTTGATTTTATTTCAATTACTAGACAGAAAGTATTATAAATTTTTGGGAAAACCGCTTTATTTTTGACTAATTATTATTATTCAATCACGTCGCTATATAGCTAAGTTTGAAATCATTTACTGTCACCTAAATAATTAATAAATATGTGATTCAAGTATATTATTCACTTTATTTCTAATTAACAATCACAAAGCATAATTACCCTTTTTATACACTAATTACCGTGTGTTTTATATCTCATCACCGTTCGACGGAAATTTTCAGCTTTAGATTCAGACCTATATATCATTTCAAATACTGTGCGCTTGATTTATTTCGTTAATCTGCACTATAAACTTTAGGTTAAATCAATAAAAGTTGTAATTGAAAGAAATATTTGACCTTAATTTACAAACCCTGAATATGTCTATCTTCAAATATTCACCCATATGTGCACAGGTGCAGCTATAACGTGCGGGTAATTCAAATTGTCCCTTTCAAAACATTATTTCATAAATTCGATCTATCCCGTTTCAGAGCTAAGAGACAAGTTTCCAAGCTCTCCGTTCTAGACGTTTTATATGCCGACGATGTTTGCCTTATGGCCGACTCAATAGAGTCTCTTCAAGCCTATGGTGGACTCCTTACACACGTCGTGCTGCAGGTTTGGTCTGGTTATAAGCAACAGCAAAACTCAGGTTTTAAAGCAACCTGCTCGTGGTTGTCTTGCTGATCAATCCGCTATCAACTTGGATGGCTCTGCATTGGAGGAAGTCCCATACTTCAAATACTTAGGCAGCAGACTAAAGCACGACAACACACTAGAATCAGAAATACCAGCCCGAATAGCAGGTGCTGCAGCGGCCTTTGGCAAACTTAAATCCCGTGTCTGGAATTCACACGATCTCAAATTGCAAACTAAAATATTAGTGTACAAAGCGATTGTCCTGCCTACATTATTGTACGCTTCAAAGACCTGGTGCTTCTATAAAGCAGATATAAAGAAGTTAGACAAATTTCACCTCAAATGTCTAAGATCCATATTGCGCATTAAGTGGCAGGACCGAATTTCAAACACCGAGGTACTACGTCGTACAGGTATGTCTTGAATTGAAGCTCTCGTAATGAAAAGTCAACTGAGATGGAGCGGTCACGTTCTACGCATGCCCGATAGCAGACTACCGAAGGCAGTCTTCTATTCTGAGCTTTCAAACGGAAAACGAATACAAGGCGGGCAATACCTTCGCTATAAAGACGTGTGAAAAACGCAATCTTGTGGCTTGTCATATACCAACTGAGAGTTGGGAGAGTCTGGCACGTCAAAGACCGAAATGGCGTCGAACCATTCACAAAAGTGTCGACCGTTTTGAATCTGCGCGTCTAGAAGAACTTGATGCGAAACGCCAAGTACGGAAGACTAGGCCAAAACCCTCCTACTTTTACACATACGATTCAGCTGGCCAACTATACTGTGCATCTTGCAACCGAGTCTTCAAAACTAAATTCGGTTTCGCTAGCCATATTAGAGCCCACCAGCGTAATTTATAGGAGTTGCCGTCACCGGATACGGTGTGGACGACATGATGATGATGATGATTATTTCATAAGCTCCTCTCCCTACTTATATTTTGTGTAGATCGTAAAAACAACAAAACCTATTTGTTTTTATTTAGAAATAATTAAAAACATCGTAAGCACAATGTATACTTAAAGATCATGGTCATATTGTACTCGATCGCTAGGTGTGTAACTGATATGTACGTCTGGTGTGAAGTAGGTACTAACATTCGTTTGGTAAATTGATACATCAATTCTCAATGTTTTCACCTGAGTACGTGAGCAGTACACATGATCAGTTTAATCGTCAACTTATAAATCTAGGGGATCGGGTTAACCACAATACCTTGTAAAATTAGAAATCGAAAGTTACACTCGGGATAGTGCAAATGTTTAATGAACGTGTTGAATGAATTGTAAATGCTAAGTGAAACCTAATTTGATATAATACTTGTTTTGTATTTTATACGCACCTTCGTTTACATCTTATTCATTACGTACTACGTTTTTCATCATATATTGCAGCTTTTTTTAAGAACTACCTAGTTCAATCAGGTCTATATGAAATCAATATCGCTTTTGTAAATATAGGTATCTATAGTTCCTACTTAGCATAGCCGACAAGAATACTAACAAAGGAAAACGTGGAATACAATAGGTAACTTCAAATATTTTGCGTGAAACTCAAATTAATTGATTGTGACCAAACTTTATTTGTAATTTATATACAATTTTTGGCGCGAACTTATGGAGGCCTATATCCAGCAGTGGACTGGGATAGGCTGAAGTGATATACAGTTTTTAGAAAAGTATTTTTTACTAAGTTGATTCTTTAATTCGCATGACACTGTTGTATATCGATATAGTATGCACGCAAAGACACACTCCCTCTGCCTATATGTACAGACTATGGAAACCAATATATCTTCCATGATTATATACAATATTAGTCTCTTAAGTTGTTACATATAGTTTTTTACCCACCTGGCTCTCTGCTGTGTGGCTACGGCACTAAAGAATTTAGCCACCCCCTCTCTTCCCGTGGGTGTCGTAAGAGGCGACTAAGGGATAACACGGTTCCACAACCACCTTGGAACTTAAGAAGCCGACCGATGGCGGGATAACCATCCAACTGCTGGCTTTGAAATACACAGGCCGAAGACGGGCAGCAGCGTCTTCGGTGCGACAAAGCCAGTACTGCGGTCACCAACCCGCCTGCCCAGCGTGGTGACTATGGGCAAAACACATGAGTTCACGTTATTTTTAGCGTAAACTTGTGAAGGCCTATGTCCAGCAGTGGACTGTATAGGCTGTAATGAAATGGCTCTCTGCTGGTTTTGGTCCGCGGAGGTCCGTCTGCAAGACCCCTACCACTCGCAGGCGAGTGGCGTTCCCCTATCCGCCACCTGCAGGCCTAGCATGCGTACAACGAGATATCTCTTGACGAGAGAGAGATAATGTCTACATCGAGTATTTTCTCGATTACCCTAACATGCGCACTACGAGAGACAAAATTCTCTTCCGAAGACTTCGCCTTGTCGAGTAGAGAAAATTGTGCTGCCCTTACAAAAAAATATACCATTTTTTAATAATGAAAAATATAAACACTAACTAAATATTACTAACTAACAACACTAACTAACTAACTATTAAACTAATTTAAAAAACAAGAAATACAAGAATCTTAAAATTTCGCCTATCACTTCCAAAATTCAAAACATTTTGTAATTCGTTCGATTATGAAATTTTAATAAAGAAGGAATTTAAAAAATTAAACATTATCAACCATAATCACAACTGAATATCATTCTTATTTCTTATGTCGTAAAGTTGAATTTACAAGGTTATTGACCAATCGTGCCAAACCGGGATGAACTAACGTTTGGATTCACAGTAGATATAATTGCAAACGAGTGACACATGTTTTATTTAACAATGTTCTCGGCCTTTTGGCTAAGATAAAAAGTGTATATCAAATTTAAAAAATCTAATATGGAAAATAAAACGGCGTAAGTAAATGAATTTAATTATATATGTAAAACAATATGCTCGTGTTGTACTTTATATCTTGTCGCACTTTAGATAATTGTAATTCTATCACGCATTGTTTTAGAATACGAAGCAACAGGGCGCAAATACGTTTTTTGTGCCATTATATGGCACACTTCACTCGACTTTTCGCGCTTCCCGCTCTTCGTATACCGAAATTATATAATTATAATAGGGAAACGCCATGGTATACAAAAAATAGGCACCCGGTTTTATTTATTTTTTACTTATCGTCTTTCTCGTCGATAATATTGAAGACGAGAAGTTTCTCTTCCTAAAACGACAAAATTCGACAAAATTACGATGTCATGTTAGCTTCCGTAGAGATAAATATCACAGATCACTAAAATTTAATGATTATCTCTTCTATTGACGTAACGAGAAGAGTATCACGTGCACGCATGTTAGCTACTGTAGACATAGAGAGATAATACGAGAAAAGGGGCAGACAAAATTTTATCGTGGCGCGCATGCTAGGCCTGCTGGGGACACGACCAGTAGAAGATCCAGCTAGTCTCTTGGGAAAAACAACCTAACCTTTTTTTTAACGTGGGGAAAATCCTCATGGACACCCTCCGGCGAGGGGGCACCGGAGTGGAGTCAGACTCTTACTGAATAAAAACCACCTACGTGTGAATAGACCTCCGCCTAAGTGGGACGAGATGGGGTCGCGTTAGCATGCAGCACCACGCCCCGGCGGCCGGCCCGACTGAAAAACATCCGGGCCCCGCACCCAGAGAGCAGATGCGTGGAAAACAACCTAACCTTTTTTTTTTTTTTTACGTGTGGAAAATCCATCATGGATACCCTCCAGCGCGGGGGCGCCAGAGGGTTATGTCAGACTTCTACTGACTAAAAACCACCACGTGTTAGCAGTCATCCGCCTGGGTGGGGCGAGAGGGGTCGCGCTAGCATTCGCCACCTCAAAACAACCTTTTTTTTTTTTTTACGTGGGGAAAATCCATCATGGATGGGTATCCACTGGAGGGTTCCAGCGCGGGGGCGCCAGAGGGTTATGTCAGACTCCTACTGACTAAAAACCACCACGTGTTAGCAGTCATCCGCCTGGGTGGGGCGAGAGGGGTCGCGCTAGCATTCGCCACCTAACCTCAAAACAACCTAACCTAACCCAACGTATAGGTACATACATATACATAAGGTACATATGTCGAATCAATATGATTATGGAAATTCGAATTATAATTATGTATTCCGCCCTAAGCATTATTTATGAAATGCTTTTTATTACAAGGTCCTCATATGTCTATAGCAAATAATACTATACAAAAACATTTTGCTAAGCGTGTTATTTGAAATTGTGTTTTATGTTCAGCAAGTTTGATATGCTAATAGGAAAAATGCTGCAAGAATAGTTAATTTGTTGTGCAATCAGTATATTTGATATGAAGTTAGTTTATTTTAGTTTATTTGCGTACAAAACAATTTTTTAACCGACTTCCAAAAAAAGGAGGAGGTTCTCAATTCGACTGTATTTTTTTTTATGTATGTTACATCAGAACTTTTGACCGTGTAGACCGATTTCGACAAATTTTGTTTTAATCGAAAGGTGGTGTGTGCCAATTGGTCCCATTTAAATTTATTTGAGATCTAACAACTACTTTTCGAGTTATGTCTAATAATGCGTTTTTACTTGACGCTTTTTTCGTCGACCTACGTTGTATTATACCGCATAACTTTCTACTGGATGTACCGATTTTGATAATTCTTTTTTGTTGGAAAGGGGATATCCCTAGTTTGGTATCATGATAAGGAAACCAGGATCTGATGATGGGATCCCAGAGAAATCGAGGGAAACTCTTGAAAATCCGCAATAACTTTTTACTGGGTGTACCGATTTTGATAATTCTTTTTTTGTTGGAAAGAAGATATCCCTAGTTTAGTACCATGATAAGGAAACCAGGATCTGGTGATGGGATCTCAAAGAAATCGAGGGAAACTCTTGAAAATCCGCAATAACTTTTTACTGGGTGTACCGATTTTAATAATTTTTAATTTAATCGAAAGCTGATGTTTGTCATGTGGTCACATATAAATTTTATTGAGATCTGATAACTACTTTTTGAGTAATCTTTGATAACGCGTAGTTACTTGACTATGTTTTCGTCGATCTACGTTGTATTACTCGTCGATGTAATTGAAGTCGGTTTTTTTTCGTTTGCGAGCAATCACAATTATTATTATTTAAATAAAGAAACAAATTTGTTGAAGTAAATTTTAATACTCATTTTTTTTTAAATGACAAACTGTATACAGCCTTTTATCCCCAAATTCAAACAAATGATAGAGAAAGATATTGTATAGGAAAGTTAGTTACTTGACTATTTTTTTTTTTCGTCGATCTACGTTGTATTACTCGTCGATGTAATTGAAGTCGGTTTTTTTTTCTTTTGCCTGCAAACACAATTTTTTTTTGTCTAGTATCTAAGCAAAAAAAAACAAGTGACTATTGATGTTATTTTTCGAAATATTGGTAATGTTAGCTTGTAGTCAATTGGTTTACTTGCTGTGAAATAATATATTTGATGTAGGTACCTAATAAAAAAAATCGGCTAAGGGCGAGCCGGGCTCGCGCACGAAGGGTTCCGTATCATTGACTAAGTAAATAAGACTGGGTACACAAATTTCATATTGTAACCCTTCATGACGTTATCGCTGCCCGAGCGGTCGTTGCCTAGCTACTGCCGCGCACCGCGCCGCATTTACCCCACCGCAGCGCTCCCACAAGTGCCCACAACAGTTTATAAACTTCATTTGTTGTATGGGAGCCCCCCATAAATATTTATTTTATTTTGTTTTACGTATTTGTTTTTAAAACGGCAACAGAAATACTTACATAATTTGTGGAAATTTCAACTGTCTAGCTATCGCGGTTCTTGAAATACAGCCTGGTGGCCAGTGGCGTGCATGAAGTTTTTAGACAGTGTAGGCAGTCAAAAAAAATATGAATAGCCACACTGCACCTACTTTCTCGCAATTTTTTCCTAATTTATTTCAATTTTGTCGGAAATAAAGGCTTTTAGATAATTTCAAGAACAGACAAGTAAATTATTGGACACGTAAAGTGCATTTATACTTATAATAATGCAGGCATACAAATACACGTACAGCAACCAACTGATACTTATCAAACAAATCAGTTACTTGGTAGACTGTGACCTCATAAGGCCGGCACTCGGATAATTTCGTTTGTGTCAAACATAGGAAATCATTGATAACACTATTAATTAGTTACGAAATTGTATGCTTAATGAAAGTACTTGTTTATTTATTAATAAATGAAAAATTATAACGTCATTGTTATTTATATGTTAAATCGATAAGCCTCAAGACTTTTTAATTTGTCTGTAAAATCAAACGTGTTGAATTTGAATGCACTACATACCGTTACATGTTTCCCAAGTAAACTTATTAAATATATTAATATTTTCACTAATAACAAAACGCACTAACGAACAATTCATAGCGAATTACTACTATTACGAAATTACTCTGTGGAATGTTGCGATTATGCGACCGTGTCAAAAATCATAATCTATAATATAATATATATAAAAGCGAAAGGTCACTCACTCATCACGAAATCTCCGAAACTAAACCATCTACAAACTTGAAATTTGGCAGGTAGGTGCCTTATAAGACGTAGGCATCCGCTAAGAACGGATTTTACGAAACTCGACCCCTAAGGGGGTAAAACGAGGGTTGGAAGTTTGTATGAAAGTCCTATGTTTTTGAAGTAAGAGACTTGAAATTTAAAATGTATGCTCTATAGATGGTGAAAAGGTGTCCAAATAATGTATCTTTAAAAATAACTCCTTTTTGGGGTTAAAACGGGGGATCGTAGGTTGACTCACTGATCACGAAATCTCCGAAACTATAATACCTACAAACTTGAAATTTGGCAGGTAGGCTTCTTATGAGACTTAAACATCCGCTAAGAACGGATTTTACGAAACTCGACCCCTAAGAGGGTAAAACGGGGTTTGAAAGTTTGTATGAAAGTCCTATGTTTTTGAAGGAAGAGACTTGAAATTTAAAATGTATGCTCTATAGATGGTGAGGAGGTGTCCAAATAATGCATCGTAATCTATATATATATAAAAGAGAAAGTTCACTTATCATGAGAACTCAATGACCACTGGATGGTCCATCCATCCAGGATGGACAAAGATGAAATTTGGCAGGGAGGTAGATTATAGTTAGTAGACGTCCGCTAAGAACGGATTTTGCGATATTCCACCGCTTAGGGGATTTAATTGGGGTTGATAGTTTGTATGAAACATATACAGCAGCTATAAGTTCGCCTGATAGGTTATTTATACTGCAGCCTGAAAATAAAACTAAAAATGTGGTGTATAGAGAGGTGTTATAAAAATAACTATTAAATTATACTAAATTGCACCTTTTAAAAAGTTACTCAGTGTGATAAGCACTTCAAATGACTGAAATAAAAAAATAATTTGCGTTAAACATCTTAATAGTAATGCATATCTTCATAACCACGCTAACGTAGTCGCGGGTGACAGTTAGTGTATTATAAAACAAAGTCCCCAAAAGAATATGTGAGCGATTCCTTCAAAATCTACTGAACGGATTTTCATGCGGTTTCACCAATGGAGAGAGGGCTTCAAGAGGAAGGTTTACAGAACGGCTAAGCCGATTTTGATGATAGTTTCACTGGAAGTTTGCTGGGAAAATTTGTGACACACTGATTTCTACGCGGGCGAAGCCGCGGGCACAGCTAGTTATTGATATAAACGGTATCGAATTCAAGACAATTTGATTTGACAGGTTATTCTTAGGCTGTGCCTACTCTCATTGTTAAACCGACCAATGTTAAAAACACAATACTTTGTTCGTATTCCATATGACGCGCGACATTATAAAATTGTAGGATTATATAATGTCCTACTGTCATTGCTAACATTTTGTTAGCGATTGTAGGCAGAAGTTTCATAAAAGGCCCGTTGTCGATTCGCGCGAAGCGCTGATATCTGATATGATTTAAATTGAATTACGGTTTATGTCTTTTTCAAAAATATGTGATGTTCATGTTTTATATATCATTTTTATTAAAATGACAAGGTAAGCAGTGCCTGTCTGCCTATATGGAATGCACGCTACGGCTGGTGGCAGACGGACGGTCGGACGGACGGACAGACAGCGAAGTTTTAGTAATAGGATCCCATTTTTACCCTTTGGGTACGGAACCCTAAAAATGATTTAATTCATGTACAGATATATATTGTTGGATGATAAGTTTTTTGATGTGCAAATAAAAATATCCCATAAAATATTAGTGGAGATTTAAGTGGCCCTCAACAGCCTCAACCTCTTTAGTAAGACCTCAAGTAAGCTCTTCAGGCAACATTGACTCTGTTACATACAATACACTGTTACGAGTGATTCATTTATATTATAGTCATAGATAGGCCATAACACCAATTTTCATTAATACCAGTGTTTTGAGTAATCCCAACAACAAGTATGTAACACATAAATTAATATTTCAGAGATAAACTTAATATTTTCGTTTTATATTGAAGAACGTCACTAAGCTCCTATATCGCCAATTGTATCCCACGACGATCACAGAATCGTTCGAGTTTTGTTTTTACTAAAATAAGTAGTTTCAGTAATTGTAATATTACCTAATAAATTAAGCAATGTTGTTTTATAAGCTTTGTATTTGTTTATTTACATTATATATATATAGAGTTTGCTTACATTAAAAAGATAAAAAGTTACACACCCTATTACGATTAAACAGACTACAGATCTCTGACAAAAATAATGAACTAACGGCTTTGTTTTAACGCACAGAACAAGTTGTCAAATATAGAATCAATAGCCTGAGTTGGAGGTTAAGAAGGAACCTTCTAGCAGCTCCACGATATTGTAGTAAAAGTACAAAAAAAACGAGTGAGCTTTAGACTACATGACTGAAGTAAAACTTCTTTAGCTTAAGTTATATCTCCTTAGCCATCTAACTTATATCTCCCTGTCAACTAACGTTCGCCTCGCCCGATACACTTACTTTTCATAACGCTCTCGTCACGCATTCGGCAGAAATTTTACTTCACAAATTCTTGAATTTGTAGTTATTTGGTTGAAAACATTATTATATATAGAACTATGATACAAGAGAGTGAAAGGACGTTGTAGAAGACAAATTAGATGCTAAACACCATACCCCTATTCCCGTCATGTAAGCTAATGTTAGTAATGCGGTGCACGCGCGGCTTTCACTGCGGTCGCGTCAAATGTACGTATCCTGGTAATCTGTCTACTGATCATATTTCTTACTAATTCCGTAGCCAAAATTGTTTCCTTAAAAGCAATATTTTTTTTTACTTGTGTGCTAAATAAGTTGTAGTTTTACTTAGTTCCGAAAAAATGTACAGTCTTTTATAGTTCGTAAATGCAGTAGATTTGCTGTTGATTATATAGGTAAGTATGTATCACAAATATTATTATAAAACATATTTTCATTTAAAATATTCTGAGGTCAATGACGCAAAAAGAATCCTTTGTAGATGGCCCGCTGGTAGTTAACACAAATTTTTAATCATTATACACGATAAATACGTTTTTCCATAATAAGTAATCGAGGTCACGTAATTCGCATACATAATCAAAGAGGATGGTTATAATGTTAAATTAGTCCGTCTTTCTTCCTGCCACGCCGCCCGGTATTTTAACGAGCGCGTTGCGTGCCAAAAAAATTCTTGTCAATCCACCATCGCTCTGATTGCATGAAATGGGTGTTATTAAACACTGAATTTTTAATTTTTAACCGACTTCCAAAAAAGGAGGAGGTTCTCAATTCGACTGTATTTTTTTTTTTTTTTTTTTTTTTTTTTTTTTTTTTTTTTTTTTTTTTTTATGTATGTTACATCAGAACTTTTGACCGGGTAGACCGATTTCGACAAATTTTGTTTTAATCGAAAAGTGGTGTGTGCCAATTGGTCCCATTTAAATTTATTTGAGATCTAACAACTACTTTTCGAGTTATATCTAATAATGCGTTTTTACTTGATGCTTTTTTCGTCGACCTACGTTGTATTATACCGCATAACTTTCTACTGGATGTACCGATTTTGATAATTCTTTTTTTGTTGGAAAGGGCATAACCCTAGTTTGGTACCGTGATAAGAAAACCAGGATCTGATGATGGGATCCCAGAGAAATCGAGAGAAACTCTCAAAAATCCGCAATAGCTTTTTACTAGGTGTACCGATTTTTATGACTTTGAATTTAATCGAAAGCCAATGTTTATCATGTGATCACATTTGAATTTCATCGAGATCTGATAAATACTTTTTGAGTAATCTTTGATGACGCGTAGTTGCTTGACTATTTTTTCGTCGATCTACGTTGTATTACTTGTCGATGTAATTGAAGTCGGTTTTTTTTTCGTTTGCGAGCAAACACAATTATTTTTTTTTTTATTTACGTTCATTTAATGTTCAGTTAATGTAACTATTGCACACTATTATGTTTTATGTTATACTTAATTATGTTTTTTTTTTTACCAAATTATGTTACTTTTAGTTTTAATATGCCTAACTGTACCTAGCATTTCTAAAATACCTATTTATTATCATGTGATTAAGAGAATCGCTTCAGCCTGTAATATCCCACTATTGGGCATAGGCGTCTTTCCCTATGTAGGGGAAGTATCAGAGCTTAATCCACCACGCTGCTCCAATGCGGGTTGGCGGATATATTCCCTACTATGAGTAACGATCGCTATCAGGCGTAGATGATAACAACCGGGACGGAGGGCTTAACGTGCCCTCCGAGGCACGGTGGGGAGACCCATAAGGACTGCAGAAACACCCAGACCACAGCAAACACCTGTATGGCCAATACAAATGTTTGTCATGTGTGAGGATCGAACCCGCAACCGCCAGCGCAACAAGCACAATCCATAGCTGTGACCGTTGCACCAACGCGCCGCGGATTAAGAGAATATTTATGGTTTACGATCAATATTGTAAAAACTACATTTATGCACATTCTTATAGACCTACATACTTATATTTTACAATATAGTAGTTATATTAGTACAAGTCACAGTATTAATAGAGATTTAATTTTAGGCAAATAAACCAGTTCTTATACTACGTATTCTTCGTAATTGTATCATAATTAGAGAGAATAAGGAAGGTATGTGTAACTGAAAAATAAATCTGACATACACATAACGTTCAAATAATAAAAATATTTTTCGCCAATAATAGCTGTAGGACTATTTCGCAATTTCTTCTTTTAAACTTCTTCATAGTTAATTTACTAATGCATTTCATTCATCGGTGTGATGTGTTGATATGGGTCGATAAAATATTAATTAAATTGTTGTGAAACTAGACATAAGTATAACAATGTTATGCATCATGTGTTTAAGCATCCCAAACCACGACAAATATAATTACGATGACTGTCAGACATTTGTCAGTTGAGGTGATCGTGTCTTCAACAAAAAGCGTATCATCCAACTACATGTGACTAATGCGACGATCAGTCTTTCGTTCATAGGAAATTCGACCATAATTACAAATTTAAATTAAACAAAACAAAAAAAAATCATGAACATAAAAGACATTTTTTTTAAATGTTCAATTTGACTACATACTTTGACAATCAACAAAAGAGTATGTGTGTGTCAAATACATGGTAGTGTGTGTAATGTATTTTTTATTGATTTAATATAGTTTTATACTCAATTAAAAAAAAAACATTCTGTACTCCTTCTCTATATAAATTATAAGTGTACGAAATTACATACTCCTCCGTCCGCGCAATTCTCGGAAAATGGGCTACTAAGTTTTTGTTTCACGTATTAATATATAGAAGATTCTCTAGCTTATTAGCAACATTCATTATGATCTAATCTCGAGAAACAATAAGAAACTTAAGATTCTTAAATGTTTAAATATTTATAACTTTGTAATTTATGAAAAAATGACTAATTATTCTAACAGCGGTGAAAAACGTTATTTTTTAAATCTTATCAGAACTTGAATTACTATGACCTTCGGTTTCAATCGATGGATTTTATGCATTAGGCTAAGTTTGTGTGCAAATCTTATATAAGTTTCTATTTTTTTAAATGATGTTTTTCTTTTTACAGAAACAGAGTAAAATGTTGCTGCACCCCATACTTTTGTTTTTAATTTTCGTTAAAGCGGAATCTGGGCGTATAGGAAAACTTTCAAAACAGCCAACAAATGCGTCCCGTAAGTTGAAAACGATGCATAATTCATATTGTTATTTATTTAGATATATATATGTATAACCTATTGCAATTTTTTTTCCAGATCTGACAGAAAACTTAAATTTAAACGGTATTGCTTCAATATTGTCACCTCGAATGGACTTCGATCAGTGGAAACCATTAACAGGACGTGGAGACCCTCTACGTAATGATCCAACGTACGATTATGAACCTCCCATTCTCGAAAAAGTTCATTATTGGGCGGATGAAATTCACTCTCAACGCGAAAAATATCCAGAGAAAAAATCTGAGGTCTTAGTGCTAGGTGTATCTTCTCGAAAACCAAGCGCTGCTGCAAGACCTGTACCTCCTGTTAGAAGGTTACCTCCACCACCTAAATTTCCCTCTAAATACGAAGATTTCTCTTACAAATTTAGCGATCACTATCCGATGACGATACTGGTTCCACCTCCACCGCCGCCTCACGATTATCAACACGCACATTTTGTAGAAGATAAATTACTATTGCATACTACACCTCCCAAGCAACATGACACAACTGTAACCTTCAAAGACACAACAACATCACCAGAAATATTGTCGTCTTTCGCTCTTCAAGAATCAAATCTTATTTATCAATCTTCCACAACCAAACAAAACTGGTATAATAACTACAATAAAACTACAAACTTACCAAACAATACGGTAAGTAGTGACTATGCAGGATGGGGTCCGACGACACCTTTTGACGATATAAACGAGGCCCACAATATTATATCTTATACCGATAGTTATAACAACGACATTACAAAACAAACCCTCTCTTATTATAAGCCTGTGTTATCTGAGGCTCCACCACCACCACAAGCATCATCGCACTTTGTTGCATTGCCTACATTTTTACCTACGGTTCTACCACCAACACTTTTTACAGTTGGTAACATACGAAGTACTTTGCAGCCTACCGAAGCGACTTCAGAAATGTCTACAGACGCTATAACCAGCTACATTGAAACGTCTACAGAGAACGTCAATGATGTTTTTGCTCAAACCACAGAAGAATCGTTACCCAAAATAAAACCAAATATAATTGACATGTTAGGTTCAATGATATCAATGCCTATGGTTACGGATCCAAATAGACCAGAAGATAATTTGTACGCTCATGCATCAGACTCTATACACATATATAAGTCGCCACCCGCTGAAGATTCTATTAATTTAGAAGTAATGCAAACTATGCAACCTCCGCCACCTGTGAAATCATCAGAAAGTTCAACAGCACCTCCACGAAAACAGTTTCAATTCAATCCTCACATTCTAAATAACCTACTTAATGAAAAACCGATGACGCATACACATGATCCATACTTACATATGCGTTTCACCACACCAATTTCGACTACGTTAAAGATTTCACAAAATATTAAACCTACAACCGAAGCTCCGTCTATACCTTCGTACTTAATTATACAAGGGCACTCTAAAGTTAAAACATACGGATCCAAACCAAAACCAGATAATAGTGGCACTCAAAATGAAATATCAGATCCGAATGAGACTAATGAAGTTAAGCACTTACATCCGCTTAAAGACAAAGATACAAAGAAATCCGACAAAAACAAAATAAATAGGGTCAGTAGAGCGCAAAATTTAAAATCATTAATAGACATTGGTTTGGGTTCAATAGAAATACAAGAAACTGATTTAGGTATTAAATACGATGTAAGTGATGGCAGTGAAGTACCAGTGGAAATATATAAGAAGGGCATAATCATAGATAGTGATGAAAATAATTACTCAAATAAAATCCAAGAAGAAAAGCGAAGTAAAAGGTAAACCACAAGTTTAAATTATATGATAAAAAATACAGTATATAAAATCGTAAGTAAAGAAATAAAATCTTAATAAATAATGTACAACAGCAACGAACTCATTCTTAGTTAACAAACATGGTGATTGACGAAGTGAAATAAGTGGAGGGAGACAACGATAGATTAATTGTGAAATAAACGAATAGATAAGTAATGTTTAAAACCTGTGTGTTAAATTTAAATAATAATGTGTTAGAGTCATTATGTAGCGTCGTGCCAAATATCGCTTTTATAAATAAATAAGTAACAAATGTAGTTATCTCAGACATTACACTACATACGTACATTTAAATTTTTAAAAGATATTTTGGTGAATTGTAAAAAAAAAATGTTTTAAGGTACTATAACTTACTAGTGCGCCATTCTGCTATATTTTTTCAATGTTACCTATTCAAAAATTCAGACAAGAATCAATTGCGCTAAAACGTCCGTATGTTTTTAAATTCAGAAAAATATATACCTACCTACTGTTAAGAATTTGCTTAAAAATTATTTGTGAACGGATATTTTTGCGTAAGTAAAAAAAAAAAACAATTTTAGACATTTATCATTAAAAATAATGTTATGTGATGTGATGTCTTAAGTGTTTTCTACCATGTGCCTAAAATGTTAATTTTGTTGGCTGGCTTACAGAGTAGGTAAGGAGGTACTTTTACTCCCATCACTACACACAAAAATATTTTGTTTATTTCTGTATAACATATTAAATTTTATTATTTACATTAAAGCTATTTATTATTAAGTTAAATGGAAAATTTAAAAAAATATTTATTAAATAAATGTTTCGTTTAAGACAAAAAAATAATATATTAAAAGTTTTACGTGAAAAACTGTCTTTTTATATATAAAAACACTATTACATAATCCCTTTATTAGTATACAATTTTTACTATGTAGGTTTAGATTGATACTCGTTTACAAAAAAAGATGTATGCGGCGGGCACAGCGGACGCGGCCCACTAACACAGACTTTTCTTACCATCCTTTTCGTAGAAAGACACAGGCAACTAAGATCAAGTGAAAGCTGTTTATAAACCCATAAAGTCAACGTTTATTGCAATCCATACAGCTCATAGAAAATCAAGAATAACAAACAGTCCATTACTTCCGTAGCCACCTTTTACGAGGTCGTATAAACGCATGCCGTTCAGGTACACCATAACATATGAAATATACGGATGAATTTTCTAAACATTACACAATAAGCAAGTAGCACAAGAGGAAAATGATAAGCACCTTTGTATATTTAAAAGGGTTTACATATCTGTATGCGGAGTTACACCAGTTAGCATTACAGAAACACACTCTATATTCTGCACCAGCAAGTCTGAAATCAATAAACGTAGTACTATATATATATATATATATATATATATATTAATAATTAATCGTTTTAAAAAGTACTTGTACTTTACGTAAGTAAAAAGAGACAGTACTTAGGTAGCTAGACACTAAAAGTTTTGTGAATAAACTTATTTTTATATTTCAACACTAGCTGATATCGAAGTTTTTCTGCTTAGCTTATTATTATGTTTATATTTATACATATGTATTACCTAGGCACTAAAATTTATACCTCATTCTTAAATTTTTAACATAGTGATTATTGGTTCGGTATGTTTTTTTTTAAACCTTAAGTAAACTAATTTATGTTTCACATTAAACGCGACATTACCCAATGTTAAAGCGTATCTTTATCACTTATTATAAACTAGCGATCCGCCCCGGTTTCGCACGGTTGCAAAAACTATCAGTGTTCCTCTACTATATTAAGCATATAATATACATATAAACCTTCTTCTGGAATCACTTTATTTACTAAAGAAAACCATATCAAAATCCGTTGCGTAGTTTTGAAGATCTAACATACAGACAGCGGGAAGCGACTTGAACAGCTTGACTATGTCATGAAATGGTATTATAAGTACCTATTGCTATTTATTTGCTTCTATCCTTGCTTGGGAGATCTTAAATTACGTAAACTCGTTGGCCCCAAACGTTATCATTTTCACTGAGATAAGCTCCAATTTTTACTTCACATAAGTGATCCTCACCTAACAGTTGGTCAGTTATATGCTATTTTAGTTTAGTTAATTTAATATAAATGTACATATCATATCAGAACTAAGTAATTTTCAAAACTAATCAATTCCACTTTTTTAATAATGGAAATGACCACTTTTGAAAATTACCTCCTCAATCACAACGTTGCCTATATTATTGCACTTGCCGTTCATATTTACAAGTCATCGCTCTGGTTGGCGTTGTCATAGCTCTTGGAAAAGGGTCTTCAGAGTTTATTTGGTAACATCCTCGTTGAACAATCCAGTGATGTCTGGCACGAGCTGTCCAAGATCGCACGAAGCACATTGAATTATCTGTATTGAATAGTTAAAATAAATAAAAAAGTAGATATAAAAATAAGTAATAATAATTAACGCTTCACACTCTATATCCTCCTGTAAGGTCGAAAGTATCCGGTGTCTGGAAAACAAATCCAAGACTAAGACATCTGTATCTATATCAGAACATAGAAAAAATAGCATGGTATAATGACGGAAGGAAAATCCAATTTATATTAGGTAAATTCATAAAACAATATTGTACTAGTTGTTTAAATAAATTATGATATGATGACTAGACAACTTCATGCCGTTTCAACTAGGTACATTTACATTGAAATGAACGTTAGTTTTTAGATAATAGTGTTAAATTTTACAGCCTATAGCTTTTCTCAAAATGGCGTGAACTCATGTGTGTTGCCCATAGTCACCCCGCTGGTGACCTCCTCGCTATGCCATTGGATGTTATGATTATCAAGTCCGATCTCTATACCTACCTATTAACGTTTATTGTAGTAAAGTGAAAAACTTTGTTTACATATGACTGTATTTTGAGCTATTTTTATGTTTATTAGCCTGCTTAAATTATATTATGCTGCTTATATTATACTGTGTGGTTACAGCATTAAAGAATATAGCCACCCTCTTTCTTCCGTGGGTGTCGTAAGAGGCGGCTAAGGGATAACACAGTTCCACTACCACCTTGGAACTTAAAAAGCCGACCGATGGTGGGATAACCGTGCAACTGCTGGCTTTGAAATACACAGGCCGAAGACGGGCAGTAGCGTCTTCGGTGCAACAAAGTCAGCCCCGCAGTCACCAACCCGCCTGCCCAGCGTGGTGACTATGGGCAAAACACATGAGTTCACGCCATTTTTGGCGCGAACTTGTGGAGGCTTGTTTCCAGCAGTGGACTGCGATAGGCTGAAGTGATGAGTGATGACACGCAAAAACAACCGACTTCAATTTCATTGACAAGTAATAGGTACAACGTAGGTATAGACAAGACAATAGTCAAGCGAATACGCATTATTAGAGAAAAGTCAAAAAGTACTCGTCAGATGTCGATCAAATAGAACCAGAGGACAAGCACGATCTTTAGATATTAAAAGAATAATTAAAGTTTGTACACCCCGTTAGAATTATGAGGTATAAATACAAAACAACGATGGACGACGGTGAACGAAAAAATAATCAAGAGAATACGCAATACTTATTAGATATAGGTAGGTAGCTCAAAACCTACTCGTCATATCTCAAACAAATTTTATTTGTAATAAATAAATAAAAGAAACATTATAATCGGTCTACCGAGTAAAAAGTTATTTTTTATATTATATAGTTATTGTTTATATAGTTATTTATTATATTCATTTAACACACATACAAATTGAGATCATCCTCCTTTTTTTAAGTCGGTTACAAAAGGAAGTATACACTTGGTTTTAGTCGGTATTCTGGACCGTTCTTTAACCAGTAAAACCAACATACTTGCTTATGATGTCCATAATGATTACGTAAAATAATATTCGTAAACCTACTCAGTAAATTTACAACGAAATGATCATAGTACATGAGGCAGTATCTAAATTAAACTAGCATTAATTTTTGATAATGAAAACACGCCACCTCCCGTACAGTTGATCAAATAATGTCGGCTGTTATTGAAAATAAACACTGGCTTTGTGAATACTCCTCCACATTGATTCCAACTTCTTTGAGTGGATGAACAATTATAGCAAAGTAAGTTAGGCGATGCACTCTCGATGACAATTATAACAAGTAAGCTGGGTACATTAAAAACATTTTTAGACATGATTATCTTTTTATCCAAACATATTATGAAGACCTATTAAATTCTTTTAGCTAACCTAATTGTAAATATTTATGATTTAACGTTTCGAATTGTCAATGTTCTTGACATAAAAAAGTCTGCAATATTTCACGCACCTTATACTTTTTTCATTAATTTGCCCTTACAAACTTCTAAGCGAACGACAATGCGAGTTGTGAGACGAACCGAAAGCTTAAAACACAGTTTATGAAGTGTGTTTGCAAACGAAAAAAATGGCTTTATTTACATGTAATACGACGTAGGTAGGCGAAAAAATAATCAAGTAATTTCGCGTTATACGAGATAACTCATAAAGAACTTGTAAAATCTCAATAAAGATGGGACCACATGACAAGTACAACTTTTGATTAATAAAAGAGAACTTCAAAATCTGTCCACTCAGCAATATAAGGTAACACACATAAAAAATACAGTCGCATTGATAACCTTCTCCTTTTTTTAAATCGGTTAAAAAGTAGGAGATACTGCCTTCCAGTGAGTGCTGAGGCTATTTGAGGAGGCAATAAAAACCAAAAATTAAATTTATTAGAGGGCTAAAATAGAAATCGAAGGAATGGATAATTGGAACATTAAAAATCTGAAAGTGAGTTAAAAAAAGGAGAATAATAAATCGAATTAATGACTAGTGAAGTGCTTCAATTCAATTTTATGCTGTTATTTTTGGACTGGGGCCAACAATTTTAGATGTTAAAAGAAATACTTCAGATTTATCCTGACTCGTGGACCATTATTGCACAATAATATCTTGTTTTACATCCCTTCACATACTCGAGTAGAAATTTTTTCGTCTTCCTTAGAGGGACCGGACCAGGCGTGCCTGATCAGGACTAGATAAGGCATGTAACGCAGATGATTGGTCTGGACCTGATCAGGATGAGATGAGATTTCCTGATCGGGTCCAGATCAGGAAATTTTATCTCATCCTGATCAGCCGGTTTGGTCCAGTCCTTTTAAAAAACACGAATGTAGATATATTCTTGAAAAAATTGTTTAACAAAAAAAAAAATCGAATTGATATTATAAATGTTACTTAACATAATTATGATGATATTTATTTCCATTTATTTTTTCCAATGTATTATTTATTTATGTTTTTACTTTAACTATTAATTATTTTTATTTATTTTTATGTTATTAATTAATTATTATTATTAATTAAATTTTATTTATTAACTTCTAATATTTACTACTAATTAACTATTTCCTATTACTTACATACTATTACTTACATAATATTACTTACTTACTGCTCCACTATGTAGAAATGGACTCCCTGCTAGACTGTCCTGATAACTGTATATATACTAAGTGCGCTTAAAAACATTAATAGCGCGATTCAGGCTCAGTTCGCGTAATTTCTTTCAGGCTATCCTGATCTGGACCGGACCGGGTCCTGATCCAGTATGCCTTACCATACTTGATTATATTTTACATCAGGCTATCCTGATCTGGACCAGACCAGGTCCTGATTCAGTATGCCTTACCATACTTCATTATATTTTACATCAGGCTATCCTTTTCTGGACCAGACCTGGTCCTGATAGAGCTTGCCGGATCTGGTATGCCTCAGGATACATCCTGATCCGGTCCAGATACATGATCTGGTTGAGCTTGACCTTTTTTCTAGTCGGGTAGCTTTTTAGTGGAACGCAGATACATAGTAGTAATATGACTCTTACCAAAAATACATACATCCGCTGAAGATAACTAATCGTTCTCCACGTTTAGTTTAACAATTGCGTTGCAGAAATATTTGAAACACTGGTCTAATAAATTAAAAGTAAAAAAAACTATTTAAAAGACAAGCTTTTATTTTAAATGCACTAAGTAGTATAAAATAAACTTTTCGTTTAAAAATTTTACTATCAACATAACGCATACACAATTTGTATGATAGAAAAGTTTGTCGCAAGATTTAAGTACCCACCTACCTACTTGTATTTACTTTGGTGAAAATTTTTAAAAATTAAAATCAATCATATCTAGACTCGAGAGCATCGAGAGCGCAGCACATCCTTACATTTTCTTTTTAACCGACTTCCAAAAAAGGAGGAGGTTCTCAATTCGACGGTATTTTTTTTTTCTTTTTTTTTTTTTATGTATGTTACATCAGAACTTTTGACCGGGTAGACCGATTTCGACAAATTTTGTTTTGATTGAAAGGTGGTGTGTGCCAATTGGTCCCATTTAAATTTATTTGAGATCTAACAACTACTTTTCGAGTTATATCTAATAATGCGTTTTTACTTGACGCTTTTTTCGTCGACCTACGTTGTATTATACCGCATAACTTTCTACAGAATGTACCGATTTTGATAATTCTTTTTTCGTTGGAAAGGGGATATCTCTAGTTTGGTACCGTGATAAGGAAACCAGGATTTGATGATGGGATCCCAGATAAATCGAGGGAAACTCTCGAAAATCCGTAATAACTTTTTACTGGGTGTACCGATTTTGATAATTTTTAATTTAATCGAAAGCTGATGTTTATCATGTGGTCACATATAAATTTTATCGAGATCTGATAACTACTTTTTGAGTAATCTTTGATAACGCGTAGTTGCTTGGCTATTTTTTCGTCGATCTACGTTGTATTACTTGTCGATGTAATTGAAGTCGGTTTTTTTTCGTTTGCGAGCAAACACAATTATTGACCGCAAATATCTTTTAAATTCAATGTTGTTTGCGAATGCAACTTAAATTAAATTAAAGCACCTACACATTGTTATTTTTCAAAAATTCCATTATGTGTAGCCTTGACCTTTGAAATAATTACAATAGCAACAAAACAATAGAATGACCAAATTCACTCGTTACAAGTAGCTCGGTTTGTGATACTTTGAGCAAGTATTAATTGTTAAAAAAAAAACATTTATTAATACGAGGTATTGTCTCCCCTACCCTGAATAACAGCTTCCTTTTGATATTTCATTGTAGAAATAAAAAAAAAATACAAAATCTTGCGGTATGCTGTCCCATTCTTCCTTAATTGCTGTTCGGAGTTCTCTTAGACTCGTGGGCGGTGCGTTTCTGACCCTTACTGTTTTTTTTAGTTCATCCCATAAGTACTCAATAGGATTGTGATCTGGGCTTCGAGCAGGCCATGCCATAGCGGGTATTTCAACCTCCTCCAAGTACTGGCGTACTATAGCGGCAGTGTGTGGTCTTGCGTTATCCTGCATAAAAATGAAATTTTAACACAGGTACAACACGTTCTTCCAGAATTTCTAGACGTAACGTCGGAAGCCAATCGTCCCGATCAACGGTCGGTATCGGTCCCTGTGATGAACACAAGTTCGGTCTTCGCTTCCAGTGACATGCCTGCCCAGAACATGCACGAACCACCACCGTATAAGACCCGTTCGGAGATGCTGCCCTGAGCAAAACGCTCACCAGATCCGTAACCTGTCCGTCGTTCCCATGGAGACACATCCTGGTTTCGTCAGAGAACAGTACCTACTGGCTTCCATCGATCCATTGTCCAATTTCCGTGATTTCGTACGTAATTTTGATAGGTACGTTATTAAAAAATACAATTTTTATCTGGGCATTTTTCAATCCAGATAGATTTATCAGGATCCCCAATGGAACTTAACATTTTAAATCGAAGTTTTTCCACAGAGTTAATAAAGACTTTAAAATAATAGGTCTTTATAACCCTGTAAAACTGAAAAGATCAAATATTCTGTGAAATTTCGTACTTTCGAACTTATTATTTTAAGTCTTATTAAGACATGAAGATTTTTTAACATTTTTTCAAGTAATATTTCCACCAGGGCGTTGAAAGAACAGCTGTACTTTAAAATAAATAGAGATTAGTCACGAACACACGCTTCAGCCTGTAATATTCCACTGCTGGGCATAAGCCTCTTTTCCCATGTAGGGGAAGGATCAGAGCTTAATCCACCACGCTGCTCCAATGGGCGATGGCGGATATATTCCCTACTATGAGTAACGATCGCTATCAGGTGTACATGATAACAACCGGGACCGAGGACTTAACGTGCTCTCCAAGGCACGGTGGGGAGACCCATAAGGACTGCACAAACACCCAGACCACGGCACATCTGTATAGCCAATACAAATGTTGTATTATGAATATATTATTACAGTTTGACAATTGATTTAGAGTATTGGTGTTGCTTTTTTCTTTTTCATTTACAATTTAACATTTATTATATTACACTGGCACTAAATTTGAAATATATTTTCCAGAAATCAATTATAATAAAAAAAAAATTCAGCAATTTTTTGTTTTTCGGACCATTTCCCGCCCATTCGGATCGAATCCGCAACCGCCAATGCAACAGTCACAAACCAGTGCTGTGCCCGTTGCACCAACGCGTCGTCTCAAACACAAATTGTTGCTAAAATAATAATATTTTGCTGTAACGATTTTGCTGTGCAATCATTTTTTTTTTTTTTTTTGCTTAGAATTGGGATTTTTTCTTAGTACAAAAATACATATTTTTATTTGCAATTAAATTCCACTCTTTACAATTAGTTTGATATTGAGAAAAAGAACGTATTTTAAGGACTTAGTGAACACATGACATAAATTTACTTAAATATGATATCAAAATGATATAAAATTTGTGTTTTATGTTATGAACATTGATATCAAATTTACGTAAATTTACATCATGTGTTCACTGGGGAATCATTTTTAGGGTTCAGTACACAAAGGGTAAAAATGGGACCCTATTACTAAGACTTTGCTGTCTGTCCGTCCGTGTCTGTAACCAGGCTGTATCTCAAGAACCACGATAGCTAGACAGTTGAGATTTTCACAAACTATGTATTTCTGTTGCCGCTATTACAACAAATACTAAAAAACAAAATAAAATAAATATTTAAGGTTTATCTTACACAAAAAACGCCATTTTTTGCCTATTTTTGCTCGATATCAATCAAAGTTATCAGGTAGGCACTTGAAATATTCACAAAATACTTAATTGTATACGTATTTACTTTTATAATAAATAATAATATTAAAATTAAAAAATTAGTCAATGGTACGGAACCCTTCGTGCGCGAGTTCGACTCGCACTTGACCGGTTTTCTAAAATATGTAGAAAACGCCAGATTACATCCCAATTTTGAAATTTAATGTTATTGTCAGTTATCTCTATCCGTGGTTTAACACTTCTAGAATAGGTGAAACTTTTTTCTTCTAATGTTAAATATTGTTAAATAGAGAGAAATAAATTTCAACGAGGGCAAATACAGCACCGAATCCGAATGAGATCCATCCCCAGTAGTGGGATAACTAAGGCTGAATCAATTATAAAAGTCGGTACTGGTGCATTCTTAAACCTACCTTAATTAATAAGAAATTCAAAAAGATTCAAAACAATTTAGAATGTCAAAATAATTGTAAATATCCAAAATTATTTTATGTTAAAAATAAAAATAATAGCAGTTTTCTAAATAATGAATAAAAATTATTAAATAATATGTACCGTTACACAGAAACGTAAGCGAGCAACGAATACGAGTCATTAGCTTTCTGGATGGATATAATGAAGTTCTATGCAGAGGATCTTCTCCATAAATTGTATTATTAAAAGTACCTTTGTAACAAAACAAACTGTGATTGAATTTAATCAGAATTAAATAAATACAAAATAAGGTGACATGCATGTTGACATGGCCAACTGGTTTCTCTTTATATTTATCGCAATTTATTAAAAAATATTATTACCATGATATAATATAGATTTTATAAAAATTATATAAAAAAACTATTTTAAAGCGACTACTCAAGATCCGTCACCTAGATGGAAAAAGAGGCTTATGACACCCCTGCCAGAGCCTGTAACACCCCAGTGCTGGGCAGTTACAGGCTGAATTTATTTGATTGACTAATCGAGAGTAAATGAAAAAATAAAAAAAATAAATGTAGTTTATATTTTATTCTTAAGTTTTCATAAATTGATAACTATTCACTATCGGTGAGGTAACAATTTAAGTAGAACCTTTTTGAAATCTATGTTCTAAATTCACAATCTAAATTTTTAATTCAAGGTACATCCAAATTAAGTCTCTATAAGACTTAAATGCTTTCCCAAATAGCGCTCTATTATATTTACGTTGTACATTCAGAAATATTAATAATGGATTTATACCAGGGTCTTACTCACACCACCATTTGACTCAACTCATCGCTTTGACACAATTTTATATTAAACTAGCTGACCCGGCGAACTTCGTATCGCCTAACACAAACTTTATCGTATGGTATTAAAGTTCAAATTGACCTTTAAGTATTATCACAAATCTTTTGTATGGGAGTATAGAAAAGTGTTGTTTTTAGACTTTTTCAGGAAATTAATTTTTTTTTTTTTTAGAATTTTTCTCTCCGTAAGAACCATCCTCGTACTTCAAGGAATATTTTAAAAAAAGAATTAGCGAAATCGGTCCAACCGTTCTCGAGTTTTGCGCTTAGCAACACATTCAGCGACTCATTTGTATATTATAGATTAGGTGCAATTTTCGAGATCTTTAAGTTCTTCATTAGTTTTTGGACCCAATAAATAATTAAAAATTTAAAAACAAACTATAAATATGTACAAAATAAAAAAGAATAGAGACTATTTGTTTTAATATAACAAATACGTCTTTTTAAAATACAAATTACAATCATTTATTAATTTTTAACTGAAAATAAATGCAGCAAAATACATTAATATGAAGTTACATGCGACCTTTAAAAGAAAATAGTCTATGACTATAGTAATTTTATTATATTTTTTATATTTTACAACCTTAACGGATTTATGCTATGATATTAAAAAAACGGAATATATATATATATATATATATATATATATATATATATATATATATATATATATATATATTTATTTATTCGGTTTCTATAAACCGAAACAATTATGAGTTAACAAAAACGTAATAATCGGCAAGAATTATACTAATGATAAAATAATTTACTTTTCGGTTGTTCTGGTGCAAATATACATAAATACTTAACAGTTTGATAATTTATATATTTTGTTGCATATCGTTCACACTCATGATAAATTTACGTAAAAAATTTAATAGACATTATGAATCATGCAAAATATAAATGACAATTATCAACATACAGATTTACGGATGTATACAGTATTTATAATAAGAATAAAAAATAAGCGATTATAATTATAATAACAATTTGATTTATACAGACAGTGATGTCGATAATCAATTTAGATAATAATTGGATATGCCTACTATTCATATCCATATAATTGTATGATACAAAATGGCAGTGTTAAATGCAATATTAAATTAATATAATATTTATAATGATGCACAATAATCTTATTTTTTTTTTTACAAATTTCAACGCTTATTGTATTGCGTATATTAAACATACAATACCAATGTATGAAATTTGACAAAACTAATCTAAAATTGTTTCAACTAGATTTATAGTATTAATTACAGTTATTACTTGGAATAAAAACAGCTTATGTGATTTATGTTGGAAGTGCTGGGTGGTTTTGTCACCATTTAAAGATTATTAAGAAATTTATTCAGCAAAGTTAATAGTAAATTTGAAAGATAGTTTGTTTTAGTACTGGTTAACTTTTTTACATGAATCTTTTTATTTGTTCGATTGTCAAAAACTGCAAGTATTCTACAAATATTTATTTACAAGTATGGATGGCATTACCCACTTCTATATTAAAAGAATTTAAGAATATTACATAATATTCAATTAACAGAATATGAATATTAGTCTGAAATATATTTTAAAATCACTTTTACACACAAGCAATCATTTTATATCACCTAAAAATTGCTATGCTTATAGCATATATAGCATAGCAAGGACAAAATTTTAGACATATTAAGATAATAACATTTTTTAACTGTATGGGAAAGGCTAGCACAGAGTCATAGAGCGACGAGTTGGCCACGGTACAATGTATTACTGTAGTAAAACAACACAATTAATTTTACAACAACATTCCAGTATAATATTCTGATACTGACCAAATACACGTATCTTTTAAGTAAATTGCAATTGTTTTTAAACTTACATGCGACAAGCAATAGGCTTCAATTACCATTCAAAAATATTCGAATATTGCGCAAATTTGCAATTCTGCTGTGAGCATGAAAATTAAGATTAAATATTATCACACATTAGATTAAAATTTTAAATGAAAAACTTTTTTCAAGCTATTTGGATGTATCACAATCATACTGGACTTTATTCTCATTGTGTAATTGAAGCAAAAAATTAATAAGGTCTAACTGACAGTCCAATCAAGTCCCCAACGCTCTGAAACCTTCAATTGCGCAGCAGCAGCATCTTTTAACGAGAACAAGTGTGTCATTTCTTGTTCAGTCTTCGCTAATGCAATTGCTTTCTCGAAAAGCTCCAATGACCGCCTTAAGTTACCTCTGTAAAAGTATAATTTTACTTTTAATAACAAATACAACTTTTACTTAATTTACTCATAAATAATGTATTATAATATATATATATATATATATATATATATATATATATATATATATATACTAGCTTTTGCCCGCGACTTCGCTCACGCAGGAAACCCTTCCTAAGGTAGGTTTCCTGCGCGAGCGAAGTCGCGGTCAAAAGCTAGTTAATGTTATAATGATGTATTTGAAGTGTGAAAACTTATAGGTAATTACTTATTTTTTTATTGGAGTACACCTACGAAGGTTCGAATTGAATAGTCACCCCATAGAGGTGAAACGGGAGTTTAGTTTGTATTGAGAAACAATTTAATTAATTTTGTCATGTCCGTCGCCTTAGACTTCGAAATAACTGCCATTTTCGCAATCAAAGTCCAAAAAAACATTAATAACGACACCCATGTCGATTAATACGTTTATTTACCCCATAAGGGGTTGATTTTCGGAAAATCACGAAAGACGTATTGGCTTATTTATTTTTGGGAGTAGTCCTATGAAGTTTCGAATCGAAATATCTATTAGCAGTTTAGAAAATAGCCACCCCTCTCTTCCTGTGGGTGTCGTAAGAGAAACTAAGGGATAACAAAGTTCCATTACCATTGTGAAACTGGTGAAGCCGACAGATGGTGGAATAACCATACAACTGCTGGCTTTCAAATGCACAGACCGAAGACGATCAGCAGTGTCTTTGGCGCGATAAAGCCAGCACTAAGAAACTTGATAAACCACGATAAAATCCAAAAAAAATTGTTTATATTATATTGTTTTCTGATAGTATCACGAATTTCACTCATTATAATGATTACATATATATATATATTATTATAATAAACAAATCCTTTATAAACACAAAACAACACAAGTGTAAGCAACCCATGTTGATAAATACCTACATGGACCTTACAAATATTTATCATGTGGGAATCTAAACCCACAATTACTACCACAAATACAGTTTCTGTAACCACTGCATCAAAGTATTGTCAAATAATTGATATTTTTGTCTTTAATAAATAAATATATTTTTTAATAAGTGCTCTCTGCCCCTACTATAAAGAAATAGCAACAGTCACATATTATGTAACATTATTTTTAAAAAATTATATTAGAATTTGGTGTTAAAATTAGTCTTAAAAAATTTATCATGCTTTTTTTTAGTCAAAGGAATTAAGCTTGAACAGTTATTTGGTTACAGTATAATTATGTACGAAAAAGTCTGTTATTATGTAACAGATATCAAAATCTAAAATCATAACTGGATAATATTTATTTTATTATTTTGATCGTAGTCCAATAAAAACCTAAATATACATTTCAAACTTACCTTTGAACTTCTATTGTTCCCAGGGTTTCATATGCAAAATCACATTTGTCATCAATTTCTATTGCTTTGTTAATTAATTTGACAGCCTTATCAAAGTCTGTGCTTTTTTGTAATTGCACTAGACCCTTATGAACATACAGTGTAGCATTATTGGGATCAACAGCTAGGGCAGACTCAAATAGAGCTTCAGCTCGACCCCATTCCTGTTGATCTGACAACACTTGAGCATATAAAATATAGACTTCTGCACATCTTGGAAATCTTTCTAAAGCTTTTTCAAAGTCAGCTCGCACTTGAGTCAAAGCTCCTACATTTTTATGCAACTGAGCATGTCTGTAATCAGCGTAACACTTCTGGACATACGCAATAGAAAAGTCAGGATTCAGTTCAACGGCTTTAGCAAACTCTTCAGTTGCTTCATCCATTCTCTCTAAGAGTAAATAAACTTGACCACGGTGATGATATATGTCGGAGTTGTTCGGATCTAATTTTGATGCATATGCAAAGTCTTCTAAGCAACGTTCAGTGTTTTCTAATTGAGTATACAGTGATGCACGCTTAATGAGAGCATTTACCTTAACCTTGACTGGAATGTCACTGTCTATAACTTTAGCAAGATCAATCTGTGCATCTTCATGTCTGCCGAGCAAAAGATAAAATGTTGCTCGTAAGAGTAAAGCTTCATACTTAAATTGTCCATCTGATTCTAACTCTTCAGTACAAGCATCTACCACTGATTCATAATCCTGAGCTTCTAGAGCACGTTTTGCTTTAGCAAAACCACTTGTCGAATCATTATCCACTTTAGCTGCCTTTATGGGGTCTTCAGAAAACGCAGAAAAATATGTTTTGATAAAGTGCTTGGATGGCATTACTGGGCGTCTTTTAGCAAGTGCTTCCCGAGCATGTTGCCTGCCCAGAGCTTTAAGGATACGATCGGCGTTGACTAAAGAACTCTGCACTTGAAATCTTTCTAATATACAAGCAGAAGTAACATCTTCTAAAGCAAGTACAAGATCACCACTTTTCTCAGCCGCTCGAGACCGCCGAAGGAATGCCTTAACATATTTTTCATTCAGTTTAAGCGCAAAAGTACAGTCTTCTTTTACCTGTTCCCACATTTCTCGTTTTTCATAACAAGCAGAACGATTTTGATAGAAAGTAGCCAAGTCGACGGGACGATCAGGTGGACAAGCTTCAATTGCTTCATTGTATAGAGCAATGGCTTTATCGTATTCACCTGCATGAAATGCTCGGTTTCCGGCTCCCTTCAGTTTCATGGCACGGTCAATAGCACTTTCTGCCGCCTTAGCATTGTCTTCATTGTCTAATGAAATGGTCGTCTTTGCTTTCAATTCAGCAATTTTCTTCTTTTCTGGATCCTCTAATCTATTTCTAAGATAAAGATAACCTAAACCGATAGCTAAAGGAGCCCCGAGTAGGATGGCCAATTGCCACTTTGGGAAAGGAGTACTACCCGTCGACGCCATCCTCGTTGTTATAAGTAGATGTTAACGTTTCAACATTTATTCCTTTTCAGGGAAATTCTGACAAATGAACACTATGATTTTACGAAATAATTCTTTCTATTTTATAACCTTTTCATTTATTAGTCTGACATTAACAATAGATAAAAAACATTTGGATAAATATTCCTAAAAAATAAGGAATGTACTCACTATAAACTATAAAGCGTTTTAAATTTAAATGTAAACAACTCTATTTATCACCATTATGTCTTATACTTTATAAATTTATTTACTTTACTAAAATATACAATTATACATATTACTAATCTGATACTGAAAAACTATTATTATTTAAATGGATGTGTAAGTCATATCCGCGCAGAATGGCGGCAAACATGCTAACAACATTGAACATTTACCAGTTGAATAAATCTCTCTCTCTCTCTATTGTCGGTCCCTCATGTCTGCTGAGGATCGTGGTCAGCATCAGGGTTGCATCTGGAGCGGATGATATGCGTCCACCGGTCTCTGTCCATGGCATCTCTTACGACCGTGTAAAACTTAGTGGCACATGAGTTTTTGACTTGGTCTGCCCATCTCGTTGGTGAACGATCGTGCGATCTTTCGCCTCCGTGTTCCCAACCACAATCAACCTCTCCAGGTTTTCATCGCCTCTGCGTATCGTGTGACCGAAGTATGACAAAATGCGTTGTTAGCATATGGTGGACAACCTGGTTTTTATATGGAGCTGGGCCAGGATCGATGCATTAGTGCGTTTCGCAGTCCAAGGTATTCTCAGCATTCGCCTCCAGCACCACATTTCGAATGCATTGATCCTTTTGTCTTTCTCGGGCCAGGATTGTCCATATCTTAACTCTATAGAGGAAGATACAAGGGCTCGTACCAGTCTGGTCTTGGTTCTGATACCGATTCCTCTTTTCTTCCAAATGTTGTTCAGACGCGTCATAGCATCTTTTGTCATCTCACTACGCCTTTTTATTTCGGGGACAGAACTGCCGTCATTGCAGACTTTGGCGCCTAGGTAAATGTAGCGATCGACGGTGTCAACACCCGGAATATTGAGAGTTTCTTTTGATAAGTTTCCGGCTTGATCCACTATCATAACCTTGGTTTTCGTTCGATTTACTACAAGCCCCATATTTTGACTTTCTAACTCCAGCCTATAGAAAAGCACTCTCATATCTTCTACAGATGTTGCGAGAAGAATGGTGTAGTCGGCATACCTGAGATTTGATAGTCTTTTTCCACCTATAGGAAAACCTTTCATCCAAGTTTCAATCGTCTTTCTAATAATGTACTCTCCGTACATGTTAAAAAGTACGGGAAACAAAATATAACCCTGTCTTACACCTTTCTTTGTTTAGAATATACTGGAGCATTCTTACCAATCCTGACGAAAGAACGGTTTTCAGTGTAGATATTCTGAATAAGGGTAACGAGGTGTTCCGGAGTTCCCATCCCAAGTAGTACACTCCACAGTTTGTCCCACTAGACGCAATCACAGGTTTCAGTGTGGTCAATGAAGCATAGGACCACGGGGCTATTGAATTCTCTACTCTTCTCAATGATTTGGTGAACGTTGAGTATATGCTCCCGCGTTCCTCTGCCTCTGACAAATCCTGCCTGTTCTTCGGGTATTTGACGGCTTAAAAAGTAGTTCAGGCGTCGGTTAATCCCATGGAGGAGGATCTTGTCCTGTAGTTACCATAATCTTTTGAAGAACCTTTTTTATGTAAGGGTATGAACACCGATTCTGTCCAGTCTTTTGGCCACCTCCCAGTCTTCCAGATGGTGTTACAAATTTTAGTAATTGCATGCATGCCTCGCCGACCTAAATTTTGAAGTATATCGGCTGTAATGGCATCCTTACCAGGTGACTTCTTACACTTAAGAGCTTTGATGGCATGCTCAATATCAGATGGAAGGATATCTGGTTCTTCTTCCGACCATCTAATATTAGCGTTACTGGACTCTCCCGTGTATAACTCTGCGCAGTAGTTTCTCCAGCGCTCTAACACTTGGTCCATATTGATGAGTAGACGCCCGTCTTTGTCTTCAATGGCGCAGGCTTTTGGCTTACGAGTTCTACTTAATTCTTGTATTTTTTGAAAAAGATATCTGGATTCGTTATTCATCGCGTTTTGTTCAATTTCGAGACAGATTTCATTGATGTGTTTCTCATAATCTTTCCGACAGCGAAGTTAGACTTGGCGGTTCAGTTCCGCGTAACGCTGCAGATCTAGATTAGTCAAAAAAATAAATTCAAAATATTTAAGTAAAAATAAATAATTTACTAATCAGTCTTAAAGTGTCTTTTTGGTTTGAAAGTGATCCCATTAGAAATATTTACCATTCAAGACTAATATGTAGTCGATTTGGTTCCTACATCTATCTCCAGGAGATATTCACGTGTATAATCTACGGACATTATGTTTGAAGCAGGTGTTAGTGATGGTGACATTCTCCTCACAGCAGATCTGTATCAGACTCTCGCCCCTGTCATTTCGTTCCCCAATGCCGTGTTTGCCCATAGCACGACTAAGGTGATGATTGTCTATTGTATCTCCAATTTTGGCATTGAAGTCCCCTATTATGATACTAATTTCTCGTTTTGGTTTTCTTTTCAGTGTCGTAGTCAGCGTATCGTAGAAGTCTTCCACCTTCTCTTCAGTCGATTGTGATGTGGATAAACTTGCACGATATTAAGTTTGCATGGTATGGTGTTAATTTTGAGTGTTATTATATGATCGCTGACCGGCTCATATCCTATGACACACTTGTTCAAAGATCGAAGCACGATGATAGCCACCCCTCTGTTGCTACCATTTTCTGGTCCCGAAAAATACACGGCATTTCCCAGGTCAGATGTAAAATGATCCGTTCCATTGTGTTTCGCTAATTCCTAGCAGGTGAATATTTTCCCTCTCCATTTCGTTTTCCACGATTCGGAGTTTTCCTGGTTTGTTAAGGCCGCGTACATTCCATGTTCCGATGCGGTGAGGTATTCGGAATGACTTGAATGTTTCCATGCGGGGCCTGACGAGTAACGAGCGCATGGCCGGTAGCATATTTCACATCACCTCTCCCGGGAAGATAGTACCGGGCGTCAGCCGTGTCGCCAGACATATTATTTCCTGTTCTTTCGCCTTTCACGCTGACTCTCTTGGGAAGATAGCAGTGGTTTCCCATTGCCTTCTGCAGCAGACATTTTAGAAGTTATTTAGACTTCAAGGTCGCTGTTGCCTCTTCAGTCAGTTGCCCGACTGGATGGAATGGTTATACCGCCATTGCTCGGTTGCCAGAGCCGACGCGTGCAGGTGAGATTGACTATTGGGTCGGATACAAGTGTTTATTCCATTCTCCCCTTACTCCCCTACAGTTGAATAAATTTATTTACTTCTATAGGCAAAAAAATTAACACTCCTGTTAGCAGTGGATGATATAACTCATGGGATCAAATATTTCAGAACATTTTTTGCACTGTTATTCCAATGTTCATGTTCTAACTTTTGAATACGATACAATAATATAATTTAAAGTTGTTAATCTTGACATGTTTTGTCGTGTTTGTCACTGACTCACTCCTTCTACACTATTGCTGAAATGGCTGTTCCACTAACGTAAAAAAAACGCCGCGGGCATTGTAGGCGAATTTTATAAGTGGAACTCATATTTGGCCCCTGTCAAGTGTCAGGTGTCAGATGTGTTGTCGCCTCTATGCTCCATGGTTGTCGCAATATGGCAGCATGACCTACCCCACCCCAGCCTGCAAAATAATGATATTTGTAATAAAAAAATACTAATTGATAGATTTTGAATAGCTTAATTCAACTACGTTGTCCTTTTAAATTGCTCACCTCAAATTATATAATTAAAAATCAATTTTTTTTTAAAAAATCATATATTTTCAAACTTCAATCTTTATTTTTAAACTTCATCTTTTGATGTATACAATATTTTAAATTGCTCAAAGTGTTAAAAAACTGCTCAAGTTGCATTTATAATTGCTCAAGTATAGTTTGGAACAGATCCACTTCCCTCAATCTGAATGTGTTGCTAAGCGCAAAACTCGAGAACGGTTGGACCGATTTCGCTAATTCTTTTTTTAAAATATTCCTAAAATATTCCTATAAGTGAAAATATGCAGCTGCGGGGGTCATGACTATTATGAGTGAATATTTCACGAGGATTGGAGTAAAACTTAATTCAACATAGATTCCCGGGAATTAATCGTTGCGTTTTTGCAGAATCGAATGAGAGATAACTTGGAGATAATAATTCACAAGATTCACAATTTGACATTGACAGTTGTTTTTTAAAATTCCAGCCATGATTTGATAAATACAATAAATATTTTTTTTCTTTTTTCTTTTTATTTAACTTGTACTTCCACAAATCTTGATAAATATCAAAGTCAGTCTTGTCAATGTCTTAACTGAACAACAGACACTCACCGAACATTGAAGCATCTACTCTGATACTGGCCATTTCGCAAGGGTGCTAAAGCCAAAGAAGAAGAAGAAGAAGACCAACCTATATTTTGTGGGCGATGTGGTCACGAACAGTGACTTTATCTATGATGTCGAGTGATCGCGCGCGACGGGCATTAGGTGGAACGATAGAATGGCCGCCATGGGCGTTGCGGTCGAAACTTACAAAATTCAAACTAAGCTGTATGGATTATAGTCCTTTGCCTTTCCCTATTGGGGATAAATTTTAAAACTACTTTATTCATTCTTGATTGTCAATGTCAAATGTACATCAATGGTACAATTTGGGTATTTTACAATAAAATTTAACCTTATTTGTTTTACCTACTTTGATGAGAAGTGTTTTCAATATATTTAGATTATATTTATGGCACTAAAGATTTAATTATATTACTAAAAGCCCTGAAAATAAAAGATTCATAATGATTTCAAGAACATTAATTAATTTTGTATGTTTATCTAAAAATATACGATTTTTTTTTATATTATACTTTTATTCTATATATTAATTTTATTTCAGCTTAGATTAAATCGTAGCAAAGCGTCCAGTCGATTACCTATTGCTCCTTCGCCTTCTTTATTTCAACAAGAACGACGATTTAAAAGCGATTTGTATGAACCAGACTATTTAATTGTATGTATTTATTGTCATATATTTTCGTAATCTTAACCAGTGTTTGTCTTTATCTATTTTTTGTTTGTTTCAGAGTATGCAGCCCGATGAGCCAACTTATGACTGTTTAAATTTGCAAATAAAAGGTTATGATTTTGTGTTACTTGAATCCTGCCAGAAAGAAATACATAGATACGCTGAAATAATGGGTATCCAAGTGGAGGAATGGTTATTATATTGATATATTATTTGATGTAAAATTAGTGTTTACACTTTTTAACCGACTTCCAAAAAAGGAGGAGGTTCTCAATTCGACTGTATTTTTTTTTAAATGTATGTTACATCAGAACTTTTGACCGGGTGGACCGATTTCGACAATTTTTTTTTAATCGAAAGGTGGTGTGTGTCAATTGGTCCCATTTAAATTTATTCGAGATCTAACAATTACTTTTCGAGTTATATCTAATAATGCGTTTTTACTTGATGCTTTTTTCGTCGACCTACGTTGTATTATACCACATAACTTTCTACTGGATGTACCAATTTTGATAATTCTTTTTTTGATGGAAAGGAGATATCCCTAGTTTGATACCGTGATAAGGAAACCAGGATCTAATGATAGGATCCCAGAGAAATCGAGGGAAACTCTCGAAAATCCGCAATAACTTTTTACTAGGTGTACCGATTTTGATAAATTTTAATTTTATCGAAAGCTGATGTTTATCATGTGGTCACATTGAAATTTTTATCGAGATCTGATAACTACTTTTTGAGTAATCTTTGATAACGCGTAGTTACTTGACTATTTTTTCGTCAATCTACGCTGTATTACTCATCGATGTAATTGAAGTCGGTTTATTTTTGTTTGCGAGCAAACACAATTATGTTTATAAATATTAATTACAAGTTTAATTATATTAATTGACATGTAATTGCTATGTAAACAAACAAAAAAAAATTAGAAATTTTTAAGTGTTTCAAATATTTTCTCTAATTCACTCAATTTTTATTATCTTTACATGTGTTTCATAGAAAAATTATTTACAAGAAAGCATTCTGATAATACAATCAATTATCAAGTTATGTTCTTCACATCACATTTAGCTATTGATATTTATTTATAAATGGAGTTCGACTCCTAACTGCATTCCTTCAACTAGAGGGTTCTTTAGGTGTAATAATTTAATAATCATGTTCCACTTGAAAAAAAAAATCCTTGATATTGTGTAAATAGATGAGCTAATTTAATAGACTCGTTCCACATGATTTCCTTCATGAGCTCATAAGCACACCTACAATTTACTTTGAAAATCATTCTATGAGAAAAAGAATTTGTTTCCGTATGTGGTTCTTCAGATGTATGCAGCAGTTAGTATTAATATTTCTAAATTATTAAGACAAAGTCAAATTTAAAAAAGGGCTCAGTAGAATATTTTTTCATGCAGAATGTGTCTTATAGCACCTACATTTGAAGGAACGGAGATAGAAGTCAAACATCCTATATAGATTATGAGTATTTGTATTGTTGTGGGCTCGGTTTTCCGAATTTAGACACAAGGGTGGTCCGTTATGCGTGATAGATTATGAGTATAAAAATCCATGTTTTACTTATCACCACATTATTACAATACCTATATTTGATCTTATTAAACAAACTATGTCATAATAGGTAGTATATGCCAAGCTTATAAATTATTTTAGTTTTTATGTATCCTCTTCTAGTTGGGCAACTCCAGCAGAGCGAACAAAAGTACAAAGGTTTAAACCAGGAAGCACAGCTGTTGAATCAGAATACCAGCTAAATATTTATGAAAGAAATGTTCAGGTAATTTGTTTTTTAGGTCTATTTTTCTTGTTGCTGTGAGTTTATACTCTTAAAAAACTCTTGAACATCGATTTTCATATTCAGCTTGTAGCATCCCACTGCTGGGCATAAGCCTCTTTCTCCTCTCTCTCCTCTTCCTCTCCTCTTCCTCTCTTCCTCTCCTTTTTCTCTCCTCTTTCTCTCCTCTTTCTCTCCTCTTTCTCTCTTTCTCTCCTCTTCTCTCTTTCTCTCCTCTTTCTCTCCTCTTTCTCTCCTCTTTCTCTCCTCTTTCTCTCCTCTTTCTCTCTTTCTCTCATCTTTCTCTCCTCTTTCTCTTCTCTTTCTCTCCTCTTTCTCTCCTCTTTCTCTCCTCTTTCTCTCCTCTTTCTCTCCTCTTTCTCTCCTCTTTCTCTCCTCTTTCTCTCCTCTTTCTCTCCTCTTTCTCTCCTCTTTCTCTCCTCTTTCTCTTTTACCACGCTGCTCCACTGCAGGTTGGTGGATATGATCCCTACTATGGGTAAGTGGAGTATTAGCTTTAGAAAAAACTATAATTATCAACTTAAGATAATTGAAACTTGAATTAGTTAAAATAATTGATAATTAAATATAGTGCTATTTGCTGATGACACATCGCTTATATTTAAAGTTGAAAGGAAAAGTAAATTATGATGACGTGAACAGTTCTTTATCGCGAATTCAAGATTGGTTTAAACCAAACAACTTTGAACGCCAAAAAACCAAGTGTGTTGTGTTTTCGTTGCCTAATGTTAGCATCCAAATTATAATTTGGAAATAAATGACGAGAGGCTTATTGTCAATGATACTACAGTTTTCTTAGGGATATATTTGGACTCAAAACTTCAGTGGAATTTCCAGTTGTCATTCTTGAATAGTAGACTCAGCTCCGCAGCATTCGCAATTAGAAAAGTACGACAACTGACCGAGGTTGCTTTTGCACGTTTAATATATTTTAGCTATTTCCATAGTGTTATGTCTTACGGTCTGTTACTGTAGATTAATGCTACATATATTGAGACTGTGTTTATTTTGCAAAAAGGGTTATTTGCGCCATTTACGACCTTGGAGCTCGCGTCTCCTTACGGGATGTTTTTCAAAGGGTAGTAAAAAATATTAGCAATTGCTAAATATTCTGGTGAATATAACAATATTAGTTATATTCACCAAAATATTCATTGGTTTGAAATAAAAGAAGGAATAGCAAAATTGCAACTCCAAGTTTCCGACGTCTCCTTTTTGGGATATGGTATTCGCATGTATAATAAAATCCCACAAACAATTTTGGAATTGTCTCAACATAAATTTAAAGTTTTTTTATAAAAATAATAATAAATACTACAACTACAATACTACGACTACAACCGGAAACAACATGTCTAATGGATTCTCCAGGCTTATGGCAAGCTCGACATATGTCTGGAGTTCCGTCTTTCATGATATGTTTCCGGTAGTAATTCGTCTTAATAACTTCATCCATAGACAAAACCTTCGGTTTTTCCGAAGAGGTTCCCGTGTTGTAACCAGGATATAGAGCTAGGCTGATTTACATCTGGGTCTGTCAGAACTTTGTAGATCCGGCCATGTAATTCCTTGCTCTTCCATACGGCCACGCCGTCGACGGTACGCATTATTATAGGCTTATGCCATTTCTCTTTGCCTAAGATCAGTGGAGTAAAGCCCCTATCAACTGCAACAACGTCATGTGCATATCACTCTTCATATTTAAAAAGTACTCTCTGAGAATATACACCTCACGATTGTGGAGATTTTTAGCGTTTAAAAAGCCACGACAAAACCCAAACAGGTATGAAATTTTATAAACAATCTTAAGTAATCTTCAACAATATCACGATAAAATGTCGGCTTCTAACACTGGTACAGTGAGATAACTCACTAACAAAACAATTTAAATTATAATTTTGTAAGTTCTTAGAGATATAATAGAGAAACCCTATCTCCAAACAGTGGGATTTTACAGGCTGTATCGTATTGCTATCATTACTCATAGTGGGGAATATGTCTGCTAACCCACAGTGGAACAGCGTGGTGGACTAAGCTCCAATCCTTCTCCTACATGGAAAAATAGGCCTATCAATTGGGATGTTATAAGCTGAATCGTGATGTCTTTTATTTTGTGTTTTCAAAACTATTAATTTTTTTATTTATATTATTGTTATTTTATAATGTTACATATATAATATTATTATATATTTTTTTTACCTAATTGTATTTTCTGCTTATTTTGTTCTTTGTGTGTAAAAATTGTCTTTGATTTTTGTGATGTCCCAAAAAAATATGTATTTTCTTTCTGTGGTAAATATTTTTAAGGTGGTGGACGTTCCTGCGTGGGCACTTGGTACTCTACTTCGAGTATCCCGCGCCTTACTCCCTGAGGGTTGCACGCTCAATGTACACGAGCACACCCCTGAACACGAGGAAATTCGATACGTTCCAGATAATGAACTACTTGAACTGAAACAACAGCTTGATGATATGGGCGGCAGTCGCCCTGAGAAAAAGAAGAAAAAGTAATTTTTGAAATACATAACATCAATACTCGTATGTTAGTGTTTCTGTAGATAGTTATTATATAATAAATAGGTTTTAATATTTAAAAAAAATATTTTGTTTTTCTTTGAAATTTATGATATTATATTAAGCCACGTTCTTTTCAGTATTCATTAAAAAGTTTAGCCCAACTATTCATTTAGGTATTTCTTATTAATATTATTTTTTTTTCAACACCTTGTTTTGCAAAAGCTACCCAAATTTTGAAAAGTGACAATAAATGGGCAAAAGATATTCCTTACTTTTTCAATAATTTGTCTTACGAAATGAATGTGATCGGGTGTCGAAAAGCCACTTCTGCGTCGTGTCTGATAATGTGTTAAGTTCTCGTCTAGCTTACTTGTTATACGTTTTAGAATTAATTTGGCGAAAACTTTATGCACATTTTAGACATTAGACTGAGCAGCCTATAGTTTTCTACGTCACTTTTATCTCTTTTTTTTATGTATTAATATTATAGTCGATGTTAGCTATTGTTTTGGAATATATTCACTTTCTGCAACCGCTTTAAATTATTGAGTATAAATTTTGGTAATCGGTTCTTTTGCTGTTAATAGAAGATAGTGATGCTATCCTCTGTTCCGGTTCGACAGAACTATTTCTTTTCTGTTAATTCCGATGTTTTTTAATCGACTTCCAAAACAGAGGAGGTTTTATTTCGATTGTATTTCTTTTACGTCTATTACCTCAGAACTTTTGACTGATGGGTAAACCGCTTTTGATGATTTTTTTAATCGAACGGTAATGCGTGTTATGTGGTCCCGTTTAAATTTAATTGAGATCTGACAAATACTCTTCGAATTATATTTAATAATGCGTATTTAAAAAAAGAGATTATTATATTATATAGGAGTTTCAATTAGATACACGTTATTTCTATACTATACTGAGCAAGATTTTTTGATATTTAATATGCTTTAATCATTTCATTCCTATCAGATATTTTAGATCTATATTAATACAAAACGTGATCGGTTTGTATTGACCTAACGCAACAACGGTGTATTTACATTGCTGTAAGAAGTGGGTCGACAATCCTTTCCCCACATCGAAATAGCCACCGTTTAACTTGCAACATCAATCTGCACGGAATGCTTTCAAATATCCCGAAAATGATAACGTTACCTACACTATCATTCAACGTTACGCGGCTTCAACTACCGGCTAATAAGTATTTGTCTAGATGTTGTAAATCTCTAATTGTTTCTAGCTACACCTGCCATGTATATTATTTGATTTTATTAGAAAATTCTGGTTGTGCAGAACTATAATACAAACAATAAGTTAATAATATGTTGATAATGATGCATGATAGATGTATCAATTTACTGTGTTTTGAAATATGTATCTATTCGATGTGGTCGAACCTGACCATTTTGTTTATATTAAGTATATATCGAAATCCAAAAGTATTTCGTACATTAGAGTGCGCGGTATGATAATAATTGCTTATTACTTACAAATAAATATCTGTTTGATACCCACACATATGCATTCATTATTATGATGATTATGACACTATAATGTTTCTACTTCAAGGCAGTGTGTAGAGAGAGATCAAAGGTAAAACCGGACATTTTGCACGAGAGGTTAACCATCTAAAATTTATAGATACATAGAGTACTGAGATTCATGGTAATGCAGAGTACATATATTCTATTAATGTAAAAGTAAGTAATGAGTTTCCATCCTTGTATATATATTTCTTTTTTAAGTAAATTGGAAGTAGGAGCAAAGTACTGAAACCTTACGAGGGCCCCTAAATCATCACTCACTCAGAAGATCACAGCTAAATAACACTGCTTTCAAAAAGTATTGTGTTCCTGTGGTAATCTGTGGACTTCTGGGGAGGGTCAAGATCGTCATTACGGTAAACGCTTACCATCATGTGGATCTTATTTGTCGACCTGCTAGTATAAAAAAACCTAAAAGCATTAGCCAATGAACTCACGTCATGACTTCTTGGTTTGATTTATCTCTGATGACTGAGAAAAATACATAAATTGAAATTTGAGCGGTGCGTGCTTAATTTGGTCCGGTACTCAGTGCCGGATTTATATTTTATGAGTGTAGGCCACTTTATTTTTGCCGCCCCATGTACACCTTTACCTTTCTAAAATAATAATTTTCAATTTGTAGTAAAGCGATAATATAGGTTTCGATGGGAATAAGTTTCTTTCTATAGGGATTTATTGAAAGTATAAAAAACCATTAGAAAACCAGTGGACGTGTTTGACTTTTATCCTCTGAAATCAAGTTACCGTCCTCTGAAATCTATCGCCCCTAGGCCGCGGCCTATACGGCCTATACGGCCTATTTATAAATCCAGGACTGCCGGTACTGTATATCTCGTGTACCTGTCTTCTGTCTTTTTTCGTATACAACTACGACGTAATTGGTTATAATTTACTTTATATGTTATTCATATTCCAAATTTGAGTGTGACCAAGGGCCCCGACAAGCCCAAAGGCGGCGCTGCGTTTGATCTTTACTTAACCCAAATTATGTGATACATGCAAGGATATGCTCTATGACTTTCTACACTGTATATACTGTAGCTGATTTTTTTTTGTAAACTTTGTACTTTGGCAGTAAATAAGCACTACCAAATATGTGCGTTAGGTCTCGGGTTTTGCGTCTATCGTGATGTTTATTTTCTTCACGGAGTCAAATATAAACTAACAAGTTTTCTAACAGGAAAAAGAATTTTTCAATTTATTTCGGTTGAAATTGACATACATACCGTCCACGCCATTTTCGTAAAACATACATACATATAATAACGCCTGTTTCCCGTAGGGGTAGGCAGAGACCACTTCATTCCACTTGCTACGATCCTTACATACTTCTTTCGCTTCTTCCACTTTCATTATTCGCTTCATACATGCTCTTCGGTTTAGGGTCTACCCCCTTCCAACCCTTCCATCCACACTCGAATTATACATTTTTTTCGTCAATCGTTCTTCACTCATTCTCTCGACATGACCAAACTATCTAAGCACCTTTCTCAATTTGTGTCACTACATCTTCTTTCAGACCACAACGTTTCCTCATCTCACTATTTCTTATCCTGTCACTCAGTTTAACTCCTATCATAATTCTTAACGCTCGCATCACAACTGCATTTATTCTGCTTTCATGTTTCTTCTGCCATACCCAACTTTCACTTCCGTACATGAGTGTCGGAACCAACACCCCCCCGTGCACAGCCAAACGAGCCTTGTTAGACACCTCTCGACTGCTCAAAAAGGAGTGCAAAGCTCCATTCACTCTGTTTCCTGCATTCACTCTTCTTTCAATATCACTCTCACACTTTCCATCTCTTGTAAAGTTTGAACCCAGATACACAAACTCATTCACGTGTTCAATTTGTTCATCTCCAATCACGATATTGCAGTCTGTCACTGAATCGTCTATTTCAAACACCATCACTTTCGTCTTCTTTACATTAATCTTCATTCCCTTTCTTACAAAAGCTCCACTCATATCAGTTATCATCTCCTGCAACTTCTCGGCGAAGACGCAAGTAATACTTGATCATCAGCATAGAGAAGACATTTGACGAGTAACTCATTCATTCTCAACTCACTTTCATTCTTTTTTAAATCTGTCAAACAATTGTCCATGAACAGATTATACAGCCACGGTGATGCTACACATCCCTGTCTAACACCTTTTTCGATATTAAACCATTCTGTGTATGCCCCATTTATCATTACACAAGCACTAGAATCCCTATAAAGAGATTGCAATGCTCGTATGAGGACACTTCTCACACCATTCACGGACAATGCTGACCACAATTCATTCCTCATCACTCTATCATCAGGCTATGCACCGCAAAGAAAAGACCCGATCCGCACATCCCATTTCCTTTCTAAATCCCGCTTGTACATCCCATACTTTATAGTCTGTTTCATTCATCAACCCTCTCAATCAACAATTTGCATACAATTTACCGACAACGCTGAGGAGGCTTATACCGCGGTAATTCCTGCAGTCCTGTCGTGACCTTTTTCTCTTGTACAATGGGACGATTACGGCTTTGCACCAGTCTCCCGGTACTTTCCCATTTCGCCAGCACAAATTGAAAAGGCGGTACAGCTGGCTAGCCACTATGCCATGTCCCGTCTTCAGCATTTCGACGGTAATCCTGTCATACCCAGCAGCCTTACCTAATCTCATACTTTTCAACGCTTTCACTATTTCATTCATGCTTATCTCACTTTCATCACCACTTATACTCTCTTCCATGGAAGGTGCCGTATGTTGTACCTGCACTTCCTCTCTTTCGAACAAACTTTCAAAATACTCTTTCCATCTCTTTAACACACATTCTTCTCCTTTTATAATGCTCCCATCTTGACTCCTGATTGTACTCAGTTGCAAGGTGGAAGTTTCTCCTCTGGCTGTTCTTGCTTCCTTTATCTCGTCATCCGTTGCGTTTTGAACTTTTTGGTTAGCTTTTATCGCCAATCCAACCACGCTTTCTTCTTTTCTTGCACAGCCTTTTGTACATCTTTATCCATCCACACGTTATAGTTCTTTCTTCCTTTCCTTCTTTTAGCTACCCCGCATACCTCAAAAGCAACATTCATGACCCCTTCCTTAAATTTATCCCACAAATCTGCAATCAAACCTATCTCTTCTATGCCTTTAAAACTTTCTTTCAGTTTCTCTACATACTCGTCTTTCTTTTCCTTTTCTTGTAGGTTTTCCACTTTCACTCTGTCCTAAACACTCGTAGGCTCGGCCCTTCGATGTCGCCATCGTTTAAAGAGGCCACGAATTCGGGCTACGACCAGGAAGTGGTCTGTGTCGAGGCCTACACCGCGTTATGCCCGAGTGTCTAGCACTTTCTTCCTCAGTGTTTCATCCACTATTACAAAATCAATTATACTTCTAGACTCACCCTCATCTCTTGTGTACAAATTTCCTCAAATAATTCTTTCTCAGTATTTCATCCACTATTATAAAATCAATCATACTTCTAGACTCACCCTCATTTCTTGTATACAAATGGATCTTTTAGTGGTCTAACATTGTGTTGGCCACGCAAAGATTCCATTCCAAGCATACTTCAAGCAGGCTTCTCCCATTGTCATTCACTCTCTCATCCCCAAACGTACCCAGAACTCTTTCATACCCATCACGCTTCACTCCAACCCATCCATTAAAGTCGCCTAACATCACGATCCGTTCATTTTATCCGCACTTATTCAAGACATCTCTCACGCTATCCCAAAATTTCTCTCTCTCTCTTGTTGGGCTTTTGATGACTTACCTCCGCGCAGCTCTGTCGGTGCATAGACCCCAAGGATAAAAAAGCGAGTGAGTCCGACTTTGAGCCTGATCCAGAGGAGTCTTGGGCTTACACATTCATGCTCCATCACACATTCAACCATTCGAGAGGAAAGAGTCACACCAACTCCCTGACAGCCTCGACTGGTTTTGGGGACTCCCGACCAGTATGCCGTGTAGGGACCATGTACTGTGGTGTAGTTTCATTCACGCATAGAAAACGCATAGAGTAGGAAGATTGGTAAGTTGGTGTAGGGAATAGGAAATGTAGGATATTACCGCCCAGAGGGTAAGGGATAGGACAGTAATAGCTAGGGAAGCCTGGGTCGCATACTCGTATACTATACCACAACTACTGGACAGTTAATTGGGATGAGTATCCCATGACTTCTGACAAACTAAGCTAAATCAAAAAAGCTGTGAAGCTAAAGCTGTGAAATTGACATTACTAAGCTAAAGCAAATATACAAACTTATCCGCTTTATTATATAGTTATATAAATTTCGTGTCACGATGTATGTTCCAGATAAACTCCGAAACTACTGGACCAATTTTTATCAAATTTTGTAGTTATCTGTAATTTGGCTCAACTTGGAAAATATAGTAGTTTTTATCTCAATGGGACCCAGTAGGTGGCGCTGCTATCGGTATGTAAGCAATCAAATTTGGTAGCTGTTTTCCAGGCAGGACAACGTCTGCCGGGTTCGCTAGTATTATTATAGACTTATATCGTTGTTCTAGTTTTCTCTAACCGTTAAATCTACATATATTTATGTATTTATAAGCACAAAGTAAATTACACGTAGTATATAAATGTTGTTGTTGTTGTTGTTCATAACCATTTTTAAACTTTACCTTCGTGTATCAAATACACATTTTGTAATACACATTAGTTTTGAAATACATTCATGGTCACTACACTCATATTCTATCGTTAACCCATTCTTTATAAGTTAAAAAAATTAACAGTCAATGAAAAAAGCGTTTCCAATCACTTTTAATCAAAATACTAATTCACCTTGCAAACAATTTACATACTGGTATCTATTAAAACAAATATTCGTTTAGTTGCAATAATACGAATGTATAAAATGATGAACTGTTATTAATAATTATGACTATTGGTGGTCCTGACGTATATAATATATGCTAATGAGATTAGATGTCAGCACAACCTATCTGAAAATCATATTTGGTAAACAAAATTTAAAAGAATGGAATCAATGTATTTTAATGAAATTTCCATAGGTGAGTGCAAAATTAAAGAAATACCAACCCCAACGTTAATTGCATCAGTATGAAGAATATAACATACTATTATGGGAGTCATTAATAAACTCAACGCGTAAACGCAAAGGTTCTCTTGTATTACGACAGATGCAGCTTAATTATTTATCTTAAATCTATCCATGACCTGCGTCCGGCAATCTACGTTTTGTTCGCTTACTAGTTTTGGTCCGGGAGCCAGGTACAAATTTGGTCAATTATTTCCTCCCATTCGAAACTTCATAAAATGCATTATTGATTTATATTATGAATATTCCCAACCGTCAGCTGCGACTCCGTGGGTGGGAGTGATAATAGCAGCCTCCCACGCATGGAGAAAAAAAAGCTTTTTAGTCAATCGTTGAAATTTATATTTTCAATGATTTCCTCTCAACTAAAAAATTACCTGGTGATAGTTTCTGTGCTACTATGAATGAAAATTGACGTCAGCTGGCTGTATCTCAGTGCAAGCTCGTCAGCTGGTATCCTTAAAACTTTATATTGCATCTTTTGAGGTACCAGAACTACCAGACTTTATTTTTCCTTCAAGATATTAGGTAAACTATAATCCGACAAATTTTAAAGTGGGAGGAAATGATAAAAAAAAACTTTTTGTTGCCACTGCCAGTCCCACCCACGGAGTAGCAGCAGACGGTCACGAATTTTCATATTATAAATCCCTAATACATTTTACGAAGTTCGATTGGGAGGAAATTGGTCATGAAAATCTGTCACTGGCTCCCGGACCAGTTTAGTCTTATCGTTAGTCACATTTGCAATAAATATTCAGGGCGCGCAACTTGCTCATTGTCGGCGCTCCTACATCGTCTCGTTTCGTCTTCTTAAGATAATAATTTACACTTTTGTATGGATAATAGCAAATAAATTTAAATAAGTATTCGGATTTTCTACTAGACTGTCTACCTACTAAAACAATAACCTACTATCAGTACAAGCTAAAAGTACTTAGGCTAAAAAAGATAAATTTATCGAAGGAAACGCCTAAAGCAATGTGAATTGAAAAGCAATTTAATGGGATTATGCTTCGTTATTAAAACGTGGCTTTTGTATTCGCCTCCGTCGCGCCGTTGACTTCTCTTTTTCCGTTCTGCTCATACTATTCCATTTTTAACCGACTTCCCAAAAATTAGGAGGTTCTCAATTCGATTGCATTTTTTTAAATGTATCTCAAAAATTTTCATTGGGTGGACCGATTTCGATGATTTTTTTTAACGAAAGGTGATGCGTGTCATGCGGTCCCGTTTAAATTTAATCGAGATTTGATGAGTTATTTTTAAGTAATTTTTGATAACGCACATTTTTTTGTCTACCTACGTTGTATTAGTTGTCGATGTAATCATAGTCGTTTTTTTTCATTTGCAAGCAAACACAATTACATAATATTGCTAAATATATATCTATATTGCATATTAGGAAATAAGTAAAAATAGTCATCTTGAAAAATCTATTGATCAGGATAGATAGTACCTATCTAATGCAAATAATAATAATAATAATAATAATAATAATAACCCCCCCAAGGGACCACCTTGCCGTGGTGGGGGGGCTTAAGGAAGGCTTGAACAAATTGTCATTAACATCTTGACCATACCCTACCTCGTTGAAGTAGCAGGCACAAATACCTTACAAAGACACCAACACCTAGACACACCTTTCCAACCAACGGTCCCGACAACCCGTTCAATATGGAGACACGATCAATGAAGAAACGTAAAGGGCCGCTTCCCGGGGGCAATCGCCGGGGCACACCTGGAGCTGGCGCTGGGTGTTTCAGCATGCGAACCGCCAGCGGTGAGGAGCTGAACAGGCGGGCTCCCACCGGGTCAACCGAAAATACTACAGCCGATGCTGACAGACTGACTGACAGGACAACTTCAACAGAACCCTATAGTCCAAGTACCATCTCATATACACCATCAATTCCCTCCTCACCCCTTTCAAACAGAGATTCACCCACAC